>NW_024752564.1:147500-152500 GCF_018991925.1 Homarus americanus
CTCTGGCTTTCTCTTACTTTTGTATTTATCTATTTTTATCATTTTTCTCTCTCTCTCTCCTTCTGTGTCTCCTCCTCTTCTTATTTTCCTCCTACACAAACTTCCAAACTCCTTCCCTCCCCTTTCTCTTCCCCCTCCCTCCTCTTTCTTCCCTTCCTCCTCTCTTCCCCTCCCCCCCTCTTTCTTTCCCCTTACTTCTTCCTCTTCCTCCTCCTTTCACACACACACCACCTCAGTTCCTCACACACAAATTCCTCGTCACAGACTATTCTTCTTCTCCTCCTCCTCCTCCCTCCTCCTCACCTCCCCAACTTTAACGCGGCATCTATCACAAAACACGGTCGCTCTATCTCTTGTAGTGGGGCCAACACACCTCTCTCTCTCTCTCCGTCAATACGGGAATACTGCCATCCACCCACTCCACACCACTGCCACCCACCCACCACACACACTGCCATCCACCAACATACAAGAGCCCACACAAACCACCCAACGCCACCCACCCACTGCCACCCATCACACACACTGCCACCCACACCCACCCACCCACCCACACACACCGCCATCCACTAACATACAAGAGCTTCCACACAAACCACCCAACGCCACTGCCACCCATCACACAACGCCACCCACCACACATCGCGATGGTCCAGATATTCAACGGAAATCCCTGAACCATTCCGTTGGCGTTGACTCAAGTTTCTTACAGCGTTGAATCCACAGTATCCCTGATTGTGTTTTCCACGCAGTGTTGATTCTACCTAGGATTCCTTTGGCGTTCAAATTATTATCCCCAGCGTTGAATCCTACCTCCCCCCCCTCCCATGGCGTTGACCTCGAGAGTAAATTAAGGTCATTTTAGTGTTTGTTGACGCGGCGTTGAATCTACTATAATATTCCCAGCGTTGATTATACTTGGCGTTTAATCTACAACCTTCCACAAGCGTTGATTATAAATGGCTCCTGAGACGTTGTGTTCCATATGGCGTTTAATCACTTGTCTAACGCCACCATCACCAATACCCACCACCACACCACCAATTCCCATCAATACCCCTATCACCACCAATTCCCATCACCAATCACTACCACCACCTCACCATCACCACTACCACCTCACACCCTCACCACCACCAATACCTCTAGTCACCAATATCACCACCAGCACTCCTCATCACTACCACCATCACTACTCACTTCATCACCACCACTCCCATCACTCACCACCATCACCACCACCACTATCACCACTACCACTATCACCACTATCCCACGAGATAAGACGCATATACATTTTTTTTACATCCAATACAGTATTGTTTTTGTCGCCACGAATGCAATCTTCTAATGGACCCACACCTGTTCTTAGGGATGGTGCACGTTCTAGGAGGGGGGGGTGCACTGCTCTAGGAGGGGCACGTCTAGGGGGAGGGAGTTAGTGCACGTTCTTAGGGAGAGAGGGGGGTGGTGCACGTTATTATGGGATTGGTGCACGTCTGTATGGGGGTTAGTGTGCAAGTTCTAAGGGGGGGTGCACGTTCTTAGGGGGTGCACGTTCTTAGGGGAGTTCTAGTGCACGTTCTTAGGGGGTGCAAGTTTCAGGGGTCTTAGGGGGTGCACGTTCTTAGGGGGTGCACGTCTTAGGGGTGCACGTTCTAGGGGGTTGGTGCACGTTCTTAGGGGTGTGCACGTTCTTAGGGGGTGTACGTTCTAAGGGGTCCACGTTCTTAGGGGGTTGGTGCACGTTCTTAGGGGGTGAGGGTACGTTCTTAGGGTGGGGGGGACGTTCTTTAGTAAGGTTCTACGTACAAAATTTCACCTGAGGGTCATGTACGTGTTTCTTTTTAATCTTAAACTAAAATCAAGGAGACTACGTACGTGGAAAGTACAGTACATCATTTACTTCAAAATCATGTACGTACGTGTTCGAATTTAAGCTGAAACCACGGACAAAACGTACATAAGAACGGACATGGGATACATAATCTAATAGAAAGTCATGTACGTGTTCTAAAATTAAGGTGAAATCAAGGACAGAGGAACGTACGTATGATCCTTCCCTCACGCGGAAATACACCACAGGAGAAAGTTTGTGCGGAAAGTTGCCAGTGAGTCCTGCCCTTTGATGAGAGAGAGAGAGAGAGAGAGACCTACCCACATATGTAAAACCTTTGCCCTCGGGAAATTATCGCTTGTATCTCAATTTCCCAGCACTTAAATTGTTGTTGTCGTTGTTATTTTGATGTTGATGTTGTTGTTATTGTTGATGGAGGACATGTAGTTAATTTGAGCCAATTTTCCCAACGATGCTAAAATAATAAGGTTTTTTTTTTTGGATTGACAAGACACACTACATAATACACATATACATATATGCTTACTGGTAGATATATACACACACACACACACACACACACACACACTTTTATAAACGCCTTGAAGAACAGCAAAGGGAGAGGTTCCTTTATAAATCAACACTTCCTTGTTCGGGGTCAACGATTATAAGATGCAAGTGTATAGGTGTGTGGTGTGTGGTGTGTGGGTGTGTGGGGTGGGTGGGTGCGTGTAGGTGTGTGTGGGGTGTGGGGGGGTGGGTGCGTGTAAGGTGTGTGTGTAGGGTGTGTGGGGTGGGTGCGTGTGTGTGTGTAGGGTGTGTGGGGGGTGGGTGCGTGTGGGGTGTGTAGGGTGTGTGTGTGTAGGGTGCGTGGGAGGTGTGTGAGGTACAATTCGTCTAATATTCCTGAACAGTTGAAGAAATATTCGCGGTTCCATATATCTGTGTGTGGGTTGGGTTAGGTTAGGTTAGGTTAGGTTAGGTTAGGTTAGGTTAGGTTGGGTTGGGTTTAGGTTAGGTTAGGTTAGAGAAAGTGAACGTTGATTTTCATTATATATTACACCAGAAAAACTAAAAAAAATAAAATAAAAAATATAAATTACGTACGTGACCCCTCAAGACGATGACGTCATATGTAAACAAACGGTATCTAGGGAATTTCCTTCTCATTTCAACAAGGGAAAAATTACTACCTAGTCGTATCTAATAAATTGGCATGACACACAACAGGCAGTAAAGCTCATTAATTATCATCCATAGTAATTAGCTGAAACAGTAATTGCCGGAAACAGTAATTAATTATATTTAAATTAATTGTAAGCACTAATTATATGCTGATTATCTACAAAAACAACTATATGAGAGAGAGAGAGAGAGAGAGAGAGAGAGAGAGAGAGAGATTAAAGATTCGCTAAATTATATCAACAAGAAATGAATTCGCATTTAGTGACAGGTGGAGAGCAGAGGTCACGGCCACTCTTTAAGGGATATGACACCACCACTACCACCATCACTGCAAACTAACAACCTACCAAAACAACACATCAAACACCACCACCATAACCAAACCACCATCAAACTCATCACAACACGTCAAACACATCAAACTGGCAGCAAGTCAACAGCAAGTCACAACAGCAGCAGCAAGTCAAACAAGCAGGGTCATGGCTGGTCAAACTCACAAACTGGCAGGTCAAACCCACAACACAACAAACCACAACAAACACACAAACACAACACAACACACACACAACAACACACCAAACACACACACAAACACACACACACAAACCACACACACACACAACACACCAACAAAACCACAAACCAAACACAAACAAACCCACAAACCCAAACACACACACAAACCACACCACACACCACAAACACAAACCCAGGGCAACGGGCAGGCAGGGAAGGGCTACCACCATCACTACCACCATCACTACCACCACCACCATCACTACACCATCACTACCACCATCACTACCACCACCACCATCACTACCACCATCTACCACCATCACCACCACCATCACTACCACAAGTCTATTACGCAGACGGATAAGTGGGGGGTGAGGGGAGAGGAGGAGGAATGAGGAGTGAGAGGAGGAGTGAGGGGGGGAGGGAAAGAGGGAGGAGGAGTGAGGTGAGAGTAAGTGAGGTGAGGTGAGGAGGAGGGTTAGAGGTGAGGGGTGAGGTGGTGAGGTGAGGTGAGAGGTGAGGTGAAGAGGTGAGGAGGGGGTGAGAGAGGAGAGTGAGGAGGAGGTGAGGGGGTAGTGGTGATGGAGAGTGAGGATGAGGTGAGGAGGTGAGGGAGGTGAGGAGGAGGAGGTGGAGGTGAGGGAGGAGGTGAGGTGAGGGAGGTGGGGGTGATGTACCCTGTATCCACCTGGGGAAGAGACGGGCCTACCGCCTTAGCGTGTGAGTTTTCAAGGTTGAGAGATGAATTTTCTCAGGAGAAGGGGGAAGGAGGGGAGAAGGGAGGAAGGGAGGAGAGGAAGGGGAGGAGGGGAAGGGAGGAAGGGGGAGGAGGAGGAAGGGGGAAGAGGGGGGAAGGGGAAGGGGAGGAGGGAGGTGGAAAGAGGCCTGGAGGTGTAGAGGCTGAAGGATGGGGGAAGGGAAAGGAGGGGAAGAAGGAGGAGAGGAGGAAGAGGCTAATGGAGGAGGAGGATAAAACAAGAAGAACAAGAAAGAACAACAAGGAGTGGCCGCTATTTAACCGGGCCTTCATAATATTATTCTCCGGGATGGTAAATGTTTAAAACGTGTGAATTAAGTTAACAAAACAGTCCACGAGTTACTGCTGAGATTAATGTGTCGTTGTGTTTAAGAGTTATGACTCTCTCTCCCTCCTCTCTTGTCTCTCTCTCTCTCTCTCTCTCTCTCTCCTCTCTCTCTCCTCTCTCTCTCTCTCCCTCCTCTCTCCACTCTCTCTCTCTCGCCTCTTCCATCCCTATATCCCCACTTCTCTCTCTCTCTCTCCTCTCTCCCCACCTCTCTCGCTCTTTCCATCCCTATCCTCTCTCTCTCTCACACCACGGAAGGACACGGCAGGTAGTTGAGGTGTAAATCCCGGCTTAAACTCCCGTGTTGGAGGTGGAGGGCGTTAGCGGCTCTACCTGGCTTACACCTGTTGCACGGGACCAGTGGCAAGGGTCAC
>NW_024752564.1:157500-184280 GCF_018991925.1 Homarus americanus
AGTAATCTAAGTCAGGGATAATCTGAAGTGTGAGATCGATAAGGAAATAAAAATTGAACTGAATACAGAAACAATTTGGATAGAATTAATAGGTGGAAGGGAAAAAGTAATCACAGGAGTAATATATAGACCTCCTTATCTTGATTTGCACTCCCTCGAGAGACAAGAGAGTGAGGGGGGATATGATAGAGGTGTATAAATGGAAGTCTGGGCTAAACAAAGGTGATATAACAAAGGTTCTCAAACTATCCAACCAGGAGCGAACTCGTAACAATGGTTTTAAATTAGACAAATTTAGTTCTAGGCGCAAGATAGGTAAACACTGGTTTGGAAACAGTAGTGGAACAAGTTACCAAACATCACCATTAACTCAAATACGCTGGGTAGCTTCAAACATAGGTTGGGTGGCTATATGAGCAATAGGGATTGGGTTGTACTGTAATAAAATATTAACATCTAAGTTATAATTTCCATGACAAGACAAACAAACAAACAAACAAACAAACAAACAAACAAACAACAGACAAATACAAACAACATATCCATTTACACAACAAATTATTCCCCAAATAGAAAAAAACAGAAGAAAGGGAAATAAGAAACATGAAATAAACAATAAGGAAAAAGAAACAATAAAAAACAAAAAAAAACAAAACAGTGCCAATGAACAGGTGAGTGCCAATGCCAACACCTTCTTCCCATGGCAGTGTGGTGGGATATTTGACACCTCGGCCAGCCACACACGCCATGGATTAGCCACCGGAAACTGGCCATGGGATTCTGAAGATCATGTCAAACCAACACAGGACCGCCAAACTTTTTCTCCTGAGGGGGAATGGGTGGGGTGAGGGGGGAATGGGTGGGGGGGGGAAGGTGGGGGTGAGGGGAAGGTGGGGTGAGGGGAAGGTGGGGTGAGGGGGAAGGTGGGGTGAGGGGAAGGTGGGGGTGAGGGGGAAGGTGGGGTGAGGAAGGTGGGGTGGGGAGAAGGTGGGGTGAGGGGAAGGGAAGGGGGAGGGGGTGGGGGGTGAGGGGGAAGTGAGGGGAAGGTGGGGTGAGGGGAAGGGGGTGAGGGGGAAAGGAGGTCTGGTGAGGGAAAGGTAAGAAGGAATGAGGAGAAAGAAAGACTTCCTAAGCTTTCTCTCTCTCTCTCTTCTCCACTCTCCTTATCCCACCCTCGTGCCCAAAAATACTGTCTTACAGGGGTATCGTGCCCAAAAATACCATCTTACAGGGTATCAGCCCAAAAATACCGTGCCCAAAAATACCATCTTACAGGGGTATCGTGCCCAAAAATACCGTCTACAGGGTAAAAATACCGTCTGACGGGTATCGTGCCCAAAAATACCGTCTTACAGGGTATCGTGCCCAGAAAATACGTCTTATAGGTCGTATCGTACCCAAAAATACCGTCTTACAGGGGTATCGTGCCCAAAAGTACCGTCTTACAGGGTATCGTGCCCAAAACCCGTCTTACAGGGTATCGTGCCCAAAAATACCGTCTTACAGGCGTATGTTCCCAAAAAATACGTCTTACAGGCGTATCGTGCCCAGAAATACCGTCTTACAGGGTATCGTGCCCAAAAATACTGTCTTACAGGGGTATCGTGCCCAAAAAAAATACCGTCTTACAGGGGTATCGTGCCCAAAATACCGTCTTACAGGTATCGTGCCCAAAATGTGTCCCAAAATACTGTCTTACAATACCGTCTTACGGGGTATCGTGCCCAGAAATACCGTCTTACAGGGGTATCGTGCCCAAAATACGTCTTACAGGCGTATCGTGCCCAGTGCTGGGGTATCGTGCCCAAAAATACTGTCTTACAGGCGTATCGTGCCCAGAAAAATACTGTCTTACAGGGTATCGTGCCCAAAAATACCATCTTACAGGGGTATCGTGCCCAAAAATACCGTCTACAGGGGTGTACCATCTTACAGGGTATCGTGGTCTTACAGGTCGTGCCCAAAAATACCGTCTTACAGGTGTATCAGCCCAAAAATACCGTCTTACAGGGTATCGTGCCCAAAAATACGTCGTCTTACAAAAAATACCGTCACAGGGTATCGTGCCCAAAAATACCGTCTTACAGGGGTATCGTGCCCAAAAAATACCGTCTTACAGGTGTATCGTTCCCAAAAATACTGTCTTACAGGGTATCGTGCCCAAAAATACTGTCTTACAGGGGTATCGCCCAAAAATACCGTCTTACAGGGTATCGTGCCCAAAAATACCGTCTTACAGGCGTATCCCCAAAAAATTTCTTCTAGGGTATCGTGCCCAAAAATACTGTCTTACAGGGGTATCGTGCCCAAAAATACCGTCTTACAGGGGTATCGTGCCCAAAAAATACCGTCTTACAGGTGCCTATACGTGCCCAAAAATACCGTCTTACAGGGTATCGTTCCCAAAAATACGTCTTACAGGGTACAAAAATACGTCTTTAGGGGTATCGTGCCCAAAAATACCGTCTTACAGGCGTATCGTGCCCATTTTAAATACCCGTCTTACAGGGGTATCGTGCCCAAAAATACAAATCTACAGGGTATCGGTACGTCTTACGTGCCCAGAAGTACCATCTTACAGGGGTATCGTGCCCAAAAATACCGTCTTACAGGTGTATCAGCCCAAAAATACTGTCTTACAGGTGTATCGTGCCAAAAATACGTCTTACAGGGTAAAAAATACTGTCTTACAGGGGTATCGTCTAAAAATACCGTCTTACAGGTATCGTGCCCAAAATACCGTCTTACAGGGTATCGTGCCCAAAATACCGTCTTACAGGTGTATCGCCCAAAAACAGTCTTCAGGGGTACCGTCTTACAGGGGTATCGTGCCCAAAATACTGTCTTACGGTGTATCGTGCCCAAAATACCGTCTTACAGGGTCGGTCTTACAGGGGTATCGTGCCCAAAATACCGTCTTACAGGCGTATCGTGCCCAAAATACCGTCTTACAGGGTATCGTGCCAAAAAATACCGTCTTACAGGTGTATCGTGCCCAAAATACCGTCTTACAGTGTATCGTTCCCAAAATACCGTCTCGGTATCGTGCCCAAAAATACCGTCTTACAGGGGTATCAGCCCAAAATACCGTCTTACAGGCGTAAAAATACCGTCTTACAGGGTGTATCGTGCCCAAAAATACTGTCTTACAGGGTATCGTTCCCAAAAATACTGTCTTACAGGGTATCATTGCCCAAAAACATACTGTCTTACAGGGTATCGTGCCCAAAATACCGTCTTACAGGTGTATCGTGCCCAAAAATACACCTTACAGGGATATCGTGCCTCAAAATACCGTCTTACAGGTGTATCGTGCCCAATACGTCTTACAGGATATGTATCGTGCCCAAAAATTCTGTTACAGGGATATGTGCCCAAAATACCGTCTTACAGGGTATCGTGCCCAAAAAATACCGTCTTACAGGTATCGTGCCCAAAAATACCTGTCCACAGGGGTATCGTGCCCAAAAATACCGTCTTAAATATACGTCTTACAGGGTATCGCGCCCAAAAATACCGTCTTACAGGGGTATCGTGCCCAAAAATACCAAATCTTACAGGGGGATATCGTGCCCAAAAATATCCGCCCAAAAAATGCCTTACAGGGGTATCGCGCCCGAAATACGTCTTACAGGGGTATCGTGCCCCGTATCGTCTTATAGGGGTATCGTGCCCAAAATACCGTTTACAGGGTATCGCGCCCAAAATACATGTATATAGTATCGTGCCCAAAAATACCGTCTTACAGGGTATCGTGGGAAAAATCAGTGGACGGTTGTTTTCGTCTCCGGTCGCGACAGAGTTATAAATTGACGGAATATTCTCAAATATCTCCCAGGATCGAGAGATAGATGTGGACCAAGAGAGATTTAAGAGATCGGCCTCGGTGTGAGATAGAGAGAGAGAGAGAGAGAGAGAGAGAGAGAGAGAGAGAGAGAGAGAGAGAGAGAGAGAGAGAGAGAATTTACCCAGGAAGAAAGGAGAGAAGCCGAGTCTGTGTGTGTGTGGAAAATGAGAGAGAGAGAGAGAGAGACAGAGAGAGAGAGAGAGAGAGAGAGAGAGAGAGAGAGAGAGAGAGAGACAGAGAGAGAGACAGAGAGAGAGAGAGAGTGGGTTTGTGGAATGGGAACAGCAGTAAATTTCGGGAACTGCCGGGTGGGAATGGTTCGTTCAGGTTTGGCGGCCCTGGAGGTGAGCTGGATAGATGGGTGGTGGGGGTCAGGTCAAGCCAATTCAGGTCAAGTTAGGTCAGGTTAATTCAAGGTCAAATCATGTTGGGGGATCTGTTTAGAGTTAGGTTAGGTTTAGGACAGTTCAGGGTTATTACAGGGTTAGGTTAGGTCAATTCAGGATCAGGTCAGGTGGGGATCAGTTGAAGTCGAGTCAATTCAGGTCAGGTCAGGTCAAGTTTAAGTTTACCCCTGATACTATCTACGTTCTTTCTCTCTCTCATCACCCTATGAAGGTGTGGACAAAGGCAGGTGTGGAGAGACAGATGTGGACAGACAGGTGTGGAGAGACAGATGTGGACAAAGACAGGTGTGTGGGGAAACAGGAGTGGACAGGCAGTTGAGGAAAAGACAGATGTGGACAGACAGGTGTGGATAAAGACAGGTGTGGACAAAGGCAGATGTGGACAAAGGCAGATGTGACAAAGGCAGGTGTGGAAAGGCAGGTGTGGATAAAGACAGATGTGGACAAAGACAGGTGTGGAGAGAGATGTGGATAAAGACAGGTGTGTGGGGAAACATGAGTGGACAGGCAGTTGAGGAAAAGACAGGTGTGGATAAAGACAGGTGTGGACAAAGACAGGTGTGTAC
The DNA here is from genome assembly GCF_018991925.1 of Homarus americanus. NCBI lineage: Eukaryota > Metazoa > Arthropoda > Malacostraca > Decapoda > Nephropidae > Homarus > Homarus americanus. Next base: position 162,321 of record NW_024752564.1, read on the forward strand.
AGAAACAGGTGTGAGCGCTAACAGGTGTGAGCAATCAAGTGTAACGGTAGAATTCATGCAGTCAATATTTACCTTTTGTATCAAGAGTTATATACCTTGGTGAAGGGGGAGAGGGGGGAGAGAGAGGAGGGGAGGGAGGAAGGAGAGAGAGGGGGGAGGTGTTGGGGAGGGGGACTGGGGAGGTTTGGGGAAGGTAGAGGCTGGTACTGGGGAGTGGGGAGGCAGGGGGCGGGACTGGGGAGAGACAGGGGAGAAGGGAGGTGTTGGGGGAGTAAGAGGGTTGGACTGGGGAGAGGGGAGGCGTGGGGGAGGTAAAGGGAGGGACAACCAAACACCACAACCTAACACAACACAACCTAACACCACACAACCTAACTTCACACAACCTAACACCACACAACCTAACACCACACAACCTAACACAACCTACCACCATACAACACCACCTAACACTACACCACACAGGTACAAACCTTCCTCTCTTACTACCTGGTGTTAGGGTGATACTGGTTCACATGTAACACCAGGTACTGATGCTTTGACTGACGCTTTAATTAGTTCAGGTAAAAACAACATTACCTGGACGATTTCAGAGTGACGTGTGTGTGTGTGTGTGTGTGTGTGTGTGTGTGTGTGTGTGTGCCATAACCTCACACAACCGTTCATAACACCACCTCACCTCACATAAACGTTCATAACACTCCACAAAAACGATCACAAAACCTCATACAAACGTTCATAACACCTTCCAAAAACGTTCATAACGCCCCCACACAAAAACGTCTCCTCCGCAAACATCAACACACCCCCCCCACACACACACCCTTCCACCACCCCCCACACACACACCCCCTTCCACCCCTCCCCCACACACACACCCCCTTCCACCACCCCCCACACACCCCCCCTCTCCACCACCCCCACACACCCCCTCCACCACCCCCCACACACACCTCCCTTCCACCCCCCACACACACCTTCCACCACCCTCCCACACACACCCCTCCACCCCCACACACACCCCTCCACCACCCCCTCCCCCACACACACCCTTCCACCACCCTCCCACACACACCCTTCCACCACACCCCCACACACACCTTCCATCTCTCCCACACACACTCCTTCCACCACCCCCCACACACACTTCTCCACTTCCCCACACCTCTTCCACTACTCCCCCTCTCCACTTGACTTCTCAATTTCACCCCCCCACACACACTAAAGAGTATCATGTACCGTCTCGCACAATTACCGCCACTGACTTGGTATCTAGCAAGTCTACGGACTTGGCGCACCCACATTCAACCACCTGAGTGAGTCATCTTCCAGGGAGAGGTTAGATTCAGTTATTTTTTTATTTATTATATTTTTTTTACGGGGATTAGCCCACCCGGGCACAGGTCACTGACCCACTTCGGGGCCTGGGGGACAACAACAACAACAACAACAACAACAACAACAACAATAATAATAATAATAATTCAGAGTAAATAAAATTTATAATAAAAAATTGAAAATAAAATAATAAAATAATAATGATAATAATAATAACAACACTAACAATAATAATAATAATAATAACAACAATAAATACAAAAATGAAAAAAAATACAAACAATATATGTTTGTTGTGTTGTCAATGGTAAGAGAAACAATTGAGACCCTGCAATTGTGTGTAAATGAGGCAGAAAGTCAGATCAGCAACCTGGGACTTGGTCACAATTTTTGTGATGCCATATGGCAGCAGGGTCTACCATTAGACAACACATTATGCTTCCAATATCTTCCCAGGCGGCAGTACCTCCCTGTTTGGTAGCTTAGATTATGTTAGGTTAGGTTAGGCGATCGTTTCATAGTGAGTGTTTGAGCCCAAGGGTAGAGGACTCTGTCGTAATATGCTAATGAGATGCCCCTGGGACCCGTGGAGCTGGTGGGTGTGGGTGGGTGTGGGGTGTGGGTGGGTGTGGGGTGTGAGTAGGTGTGGGTGGGGGTGGGGTAGGTGGGTGGTGAGTGGGGTGGGGGATGGGAGAAGGGTGAGGGAGGGTGGTGGTGGGTGGGTGGGTGGGTGGGTGGTGGGGTGGGTGGGGTGGGGGTGGGTGGGTGTGTGTGGGTGGGTGGGTGGTGGGTGGGTGGGTGGGTGGGTGGTGGGTGGGTGTGGGGTGGTGAGTGTGTGGGTGGGAGAAGGTGAGTATGGGGTGGTGGGTGGTGGGTGTGGGTGGGTGGGAAAGGTTACATGGGTGGGTGGGTGTGGGTGGGTGGGTGATAAGTGAGTATGGTTGAGCAGGGTGGTGTGGGCAGTGAGAGGAGTGGGTCGGTGGTGAGTGTGTGGGTAGGGAGAGGAGTGGTGGGTGTGTGGGTAGATTTGGCTGGAGGTAGGTGAGGATGGGTAGTTACGTTAGGTTATGGATTCCCTCAGAAAAGTCACCCAGAAACTACAGTACACTAGTCCCACTCTCACCTTCACCCAGACGGACGGCCACCTAGGGAAATCTGAGCACACACACACAAGGGGGGGCGGGGATAAGGAGGAGGGGGGGGGCTGAGGAGGTAAAGGAAGGGAGGGGGGGGGAATAGGGGAGGGGGGGGGGAAAATAGGGGAGGGGGGAGCCAGGGACGGGATTCTCAAAGATAATACAATATTTTTTTCTCGTAAGTCACAACAGAAGAAGAATAACTGGCTTGAGATAGGAAAAACAAAACAAGATGGCGTCGAAATTACACTTAGACTTTACCATACTTTAATTTCTCTTATAAATTCTTAAGTTACATACAAACGATAATAATTTCTTTAAAAAAATTCCCCACACAACCTAAAAAAAAAAATTACAACATTAGACAACAGACCACAAAAAATACGATAACATACTTCAAAAATACATGAAATACAATAAAATACAGCAATATACATCACAAACACACAACAAATATACAACACAATACAACGAACATAACCCTAAATCACCATTAAATCATATAATTATACAACCTAGACCTAACCACAAACAGCTCACAACCCAAACGATAACATTAAGCTACGAGAAGAAATGACGCATGAGCACACCTTTGTTTACATGCGTCACACCACCCCTCCTGAACGCTTGGAGAGGTGACCTTATGTCCAGAATAAACCACTACGATGATTCCTAAATATTACCTAGTGATTTATCTGTGTGGGATTAGCTTTAACATGAAAATAAAAGCTAAAAAAATTAACAAAAGGTAAAAAATAACACATGAAAAATAACAAAAATAACATGGAAACAAGTTAAAAAATCACACGAAGGAAACTGAAAAAAAATAACGAAAATAAAAGCTAAAAAAATAGTATGAAAATTAGAAGCAAGAAATAACAAGAAAACAAAAGCTAAAAAAAAATTAAAACAAGCTAAAAAATTTCATGAAACAAAAGCTAAAAAATAACAAAAAAAGCAAAAAAAAAAAAAAACTAAAATAACACCTAAAATTCGACCCACAACAAGCTCCGTTTTCTATAATGTCTCTCCAGTTAAGGGAAGGGGGAGACTCCTCTAAATTTACGTATTACTGAGAAATTCTAATCAGGGAGTCTTTCTTATCATCAGGTTGAGAACGTCTTGTAGTAATTTAGCTCCGTCTTAAGTGGTGAGAATGAGAGCTATTAGAGATTAGGAGAGAGTGAGAGGAGGAGGGAAGGGGTGGGAGGGTTTAAGTGGTGCTGGTTGGTGTGACGGTAATGGAGACGGGAAAGGTTAATATGTTTGTCTCGTTACACTGCTGCCTGCCTGGTTGGTCTTGTCTCTCTCTCTCTCTCTCTCTCTCTCCTTTCTTCTTCTTTGCCCATACCTCTCTTCCACCCACCCACCACCCACCACCCACCCACCACCACCCACCCCACAGGTTAGAATCAGAGAACTTTTTGCAGTTTGAAGAATAATTTGAATAGTAGTATTACCAACTGACGGCTGGGGGCCAAGACAACAACCCACACACAGATCTAATTTAACCTATCCCAAAGAAACTTAACAACCAACCTAACCTAGCAAACACAGATCTAATTTAACCTAACCCAAGAAACCTAACAACCTAACCCAAGACTGGAGTGGGTGGAGCAGAACAATGGGTGGGAAACAATGCCATGGAGTGGGTGGGCAGAGAACTGGGTGGAGCAGGAAAGGAACTGGGTGGAGCAGGAAAGGAACTGGGTGGAGCAGGAAGGAACTGGGTGGAGCAGGAAAGGAACTGGGTGGAAAAGGAACTGGGTGGCGCAGAAAGGAACTGGGTGGAGCAGAAAGGAACTGGGTGGAGCAGGAAAGGAACTGGGTGGAGCAGGAAAGGAACTGGGTGGAGAGACAATTCGTACAGTGGGTGGAGGCCAGTCGTCATCCACCCTCACGATAGCTGGTAATCCTAACGAGCAGTGCTGAGGTCATTACAACACTATTCCGTCTTAACGAGGGTGTAATGTGTAAAGTTTCCTCTGGTTATGTCCCCTGAGAAACTGGGAGGAGGAGGAGGAGGGAGGAGGAGGAGGAGGAGGAGGAGGAGGAGGGAGGAGGAGGAGGAAGAAGAGGAGGAAGAAGAAAGAGAAGAAAAAAAAAAGAGGAAGAGGAGGAGGGAGGAGGAGGGAGAAGAGGAGGAGGAGGAGGGAGAGAGGAGGAGGAGAAGAGGAGGAGGAGGAGGGGAAGTGGTGGTGGTGATGGAGGAAGAGGAGGAGAAGGAGGAAGAGGGAGGGAGAAGGAGGAAGAGGGAAAAGGAGGAAGAGGAGGAGGAGGAAGAAGGAGGAAGAGGACGAAGAAGAGGAAGAGGAGGAGGAAGGAGGAAGAAGAAGAAGAATGAGGAGTAGAGAGAGGATAAAGAGTATAGCAAAAAAAAAAAAAATAATAATAATAATAATAATAATAATAATAATAATAATAATAATAATAATAATAATCCCCTATCCGGCACTACACTCTACCACCTATCATTCCCCAACTGTAAAGGCAGGCACTCAATCTGCATCTGGGGTCGAACCGGTGGCAGTCGGGTCATGAGGAGTACTGTATCCACTGGACCACCGCGACCCACAGGCGGTAAACTCCTCTGATGAGTGACTCAGAAAGTTACCTAAGTTCGGTGTTTGGGAGAATATAAACAAAGGAGAGAGAGAGAGAAAGAGAGAGAAGGCAAAGAGAGAGAAAGACAGACAGACAGGCACAGAGAGACAGACAAACCGCCAGAGATAGAGACAGACCAGACAGACAGACAGACAGGGCAGACACACACACACACACGAAAAAGCAGACAGACAGACATATAGAGACAGACAGACAGATCTAAAGGCCTCACGAAACCTCTGCATCTAATTTGAAAGTTGAAAAAAAAAAAAGTTTAAAGTCGATTCTTGACCTTTGACCTTTGACCTGACCTGACCTGGCATTAGGGAGGGGAAGAGATGAAGAGTAAAGGATGAGAGAGAGAAGGTAATAAAGTGAGAGAAGGGAGGAGGAGAAGATAGAAAGTCTCTCTCTCTCTCTCAACACATAGCTGGCCGGGGGAAGGAACTTGTAATATGATATTTAAACGAATTGAAAGGAAGAAGGAATTTTTAGTCCCACAAAAGTCCTACAGGAATTCTACAAAAGTCCCACAGGAATCTACAAAAACCCCACGAGTCCTACAAAAAATCCCAAGAACTCCTACAAAATTCCCCAGTCCCACAATAGTCCTACAATAGTCCTACACTAAGATGGCCAATAAAAACATCGCCTTTAAGCCCTGACTAATGTAAACAAAGACGCAACAAGGGGTGAGGGGGTGGGGTGGGTTGGGGTGAGGGTGGGTGATGGGAAGGTGGTGTGAGGTAGAGGGTGGTGCTGTGAGTAGAGGTGTGCTGTGGAGGAGGGGTGGGTGGGTGGAGGTAGAGGGTGGGTGCTGTGGGGGTAGAGGGTGGGTGATGTGGGGGAAGAGGGTGTGGGGAGAGGGGTGGGTGATGGGGGAAGAGGTGGGTGATGTGGGGAAGAGGGTGGGCGGTGTGGAGGTAGGGGTGGGTGGATGTGGGGGAAGAGGGTGGTGGTGGGGAAGAGGGTGATGTGAGGAAGAGGGGGTGTGGAGGGGGGTGGGTGGGAAGAGGGGGTGTGGTGATGGGGAGGGTGGTGATGTGGGGAAGAGGGTGGTGGTGGGGGGAAGAGGTGGGTGATGTGGGGAAGAGGGTGGGTGGTGTGGAGAGGGTGAGGTGGGGTGGGGTGGTGGGGGAGGTAGAGGGTGGGTGGTGGGAGGTAGAGGGTGGGTGGTGTGGAGGTGAGGGTGGGTGCTGTGGGAGGTAGAGGGTGGGTGTGTGGGAGGAAGAGGTGGGTGGTGGGAGGAGAGGTGGGTGGTGTGGGGGTGGGGTGGGTGGTGTGGGGAGGGGTGGGTGGTGTGGGGGTAGAGGGGTGGGTGGTGTGGGGGTAGAGGGTGGGTGGTGTGGGGGTGAGGGTGGTGGTGTGGGGGGTAGAGGGTGGGTGGTGTGGGGGGTAGGGTGGTGTGGGGAAGAGGGTGGGTGATGGGGGTAGAGGGTGGTGGGTGGGGAAGAGGTGGGGGGAGGGGTTCAGGGAGGATGGGTGGGGTTGGTGGGGGGAGGGGGTTCGGGAGGATGGGTGGGGTTGGTGTGGGGGGTGGAGAGTAAGGGGGTTGGGGGTGTCCAGGGACCATGACGATAAAGAAAATGAAAAGTAAAAACAAAACATGATATATATTTAAAATCAAAAAAAAGAGGTTATTTAAAAATCAAAAAAACAGGATATATATTTAAAAAAGGCGAAAAAACATGATAAACACAGAAGACAGATGAATAAAAAAGTCTTTAAATAATTGTAGTGAGAAAAACTTAAAATAGAATGATTATGATTATTAATATTTCCAGCTTATGATTTTAATTATCTAAAAGGTGTAGTGAGCGACCTTTCCCTACCCTAGTGTGACCCTGACCTAGTGACCTCTCCCTTAATGTGACCCTGACCTAGTGACCTTTTCCCTCCCCTAGTGTGACCCTGACCTAGTGACCTCCCCTTCCCCTAATGTACCCCTGACCTAGTGACCTACCCATTCCCCTAGTGTGACCCTGGACCTTACCTGACAGCCACACGGGGGCAAGGAACAGTTAAACACAGATTTAATCTAATGTGGACAAAAGATAAGAGGTAGAAGTCCCTCAGGTAGGGAGGTTAGGGTTATTTTTGGTTATAGTTTGGTTAGGTTGTGGTTATGGTTTGGTAGGGTTAGGTTATGTTAGGTTAGGTTATGGTTGGGTGGTTAGGTTATGGTTAGGTTAGGTTGTTAGGTTATGGTTAGGTTAGGTTAGGTTATGGTTAGTTAGGTTAGGTTGCAATAGGTTAGGCTAGGTTAGGTTGTGGTTAGGTTAGATTATGGTTTGGTTTGAAGAAGTTAGGGGTAAGGTTATGTTTAGGTTAGAACTACGTGTTTGTGTGCGCGTGCTGCGCGTGATAACTGCGGATTAATTCAACAAATACTCACCAACATTTAAACAAACGATAAAACACAAAGAAAGGTAGAGACTGAGAGAGAGGTAGGAGGTAAAGTGAGAGGAGTGAGAGGAGAGAAAGGCAGAGAAAGCAAAGTTAAACTCATCAGAGGAGCAGGTCATCACATGGCAACGTCAAATTAAAACGAAAAATGCAACAATGATCCCAAATGGCAACACTGATTTCCATCCGGAGGGAGGGGATGTGGGCAGGAGGAGGGGGTGAGGTGGTGGAGGAGGGGGGTGAGAGTGTGGGGGTAGGAGAGGGTAATGGTGGGGGCAATAAGGAAGGGTGAAGTGAGAAGGAAGGAGGAGATGAGGGGTGGAGGTGTGTGGGGGAGGGGGGAGGGAGGGGTGAGATGAGGAGGGTGATGAGGTGAGGTGTGTGGGGTGAGGGGAGAGGGGAGAGGGTGAGGGGTGATGAGGGAGGGTGATGAGGGTGAGGTGGGGGTGTGATGGAGGAGGTGAGGGGAGGAATCTTGATAAACATTTACCAGGTAGAGGCAGCATGAGGGATATAGAAGCACCGCACCACAACCACCATACCACAGCACCATCACCACACCACAATCACCACCACCATATCACAGCACCATCACCACACCACGATCACCACCACCACTACCATAGCACCATCACCCATACCACAGCACCATCACTACAACAAGATCACCACCACCAAAACCATAGCACCATCACCATACCACAGCACCATCAAACATAGCACCATCACCATACCACAGCACCATCACCAACCACCATACCACAGTACCATCACCACAACACCACCATACCACAGCACAACCACCACACCACGATCACCACCACACCATACCACAGCACCATCACCATACCACGGCACCACCATACCACGGCACCATCACCACACCACCATCACCAACAGTACAACACCACTATAGCAACAGCACTATCCCCACAACTATCACCACCACCACTATCACCACCACCAGTACAGCACCACCATTACAGCATCACCACCACTACATCAGCACCACCAACAGTACATCAGCACCACCACCAATAGTACATCACCACCATCACCAGTACAGCACCACCACCACATCACCAGCACCACACCAGCACAGTACCAACACTCACCATCACCACCACATCACCACCAGTACAGCACCACCACCACCACTACCACCACCACCAGCAATAGCGTGAACAACTCGAATCGCGATGGGGTATTCCAGCCATTAACCTTGAATCACCTCAACTTTTATGTGACGATTCCTGGCAATAATGAAGAGGGGGGAGGGGGGAGAAGGGGGGAAGAGGAGGAAGGAGAGGAGGGAGAGGAAGGAGAGGAGGAAGGGGGAGAGGAGAAGGGAGAGGAGAAGGAAGGGAGAGGGAGAAGGAAGGGGAGAGGAGAAGGAAGGAGAGGAGAAGAAGGGGAGAAGAGGAAGGGTGAAAAGAGAGAAGAAAATGGAAGGAAAGGAGGAAAAAAGGGGAGGTAAGAGAACAGAATATAGAGGAAGAGAATAAGAAGAGGGGAGAGGAGAGAGGGAGGAGGATGAAGGGTGGAAGGAAAGGAGGAAAAAGGGGAGGAAAAAACAGAAGGTAGAGGGAAGAGGGTTGGGAGGAGGAGGAGGAGAGGAGGAGGAAGATAAGGTAGGGAAGATAAGACAAGAACAAGGAGGAGGTGAGGAGAAGATAAATCAAGGTAAAAAGAAAAGAAAGAAGAAGAAGGAACAAAGTAGAAGAGAAAGTAAAATATCAACACACAAAGCCTTTTAACTCATGGGCTCTCCTTTCATCACAAGTGGCCAAGATAGTTACGTTCCCGTCAACTGAACTAAACCTTCCTCAATGCACATAAGTAACGAGGAAATAACGAACGCGAGGACAAAATACATCTGATATAGTGGCTATTATTCATTATACAATCTGTTAAATATGGGTTGCACATATTACGGACTTTCATTGCCATATAATTCGTTAAATAGAGGTACTGTACTTAATTTATCGACCCAAACACACGTGAGGTACTTATTTATCGACCCAAACATACGGGAGGTACTTATTTATCGACCCAACACACGTGAGGTACTTATTTATCGACCCAAACACGTGAGGCTTAATTTATCGACCCAAACACACGTGAGGTAATTTAATTTATCGACCCAAACACACGTGAGGTACTTAATTATCGACCCAAACACACGTGAGGTACTTATTTATCGACCCAAAACACACGTGAGGTACTTTATTTATCGACCCAAACACACGTGAGGTACTTAATTTATCGACCCAAAACACACGTGAGGTACTTATTTATCGACCCAAACACACGTGAGGTACTTAATTTATCGACCCAAACACACGTGAGGTACTTATTTATCGACCCAAACACACGTGAGGTACTTATTTATCGACCCAAACACACGTGAGGTACTTATTTATCGACCCAAACACACGTGAGGTACTTAATTATCGACCCAAACCACACGTGAGGTACTTATTTATCGACCCAAACACACGTGAGGTACTTATTTATCGACCCAAAACACGTGAGGTACTTATTTATCGACCCAAACACACGTGAGGTACTTATTTATCGACCCAAACCAAACGTGAGGTACTTATTTATCGACCCAACACGTGAGGTAATTATTTATCGACCCAAACACACGTGAGGTACTTATTTATCGACCCAAACACACGTAGTACTTATTTATCGACCCAAACACACGTGAGGTACTTATTTATCGACCCAAACGTAAGGTACTTATTTATCGACCCAAACACACGTAAGGTACTTATTTATCGACCCAAACACACGTTAGGTACTTAATTTATCGACCCAAACACACGTGAGGTACTTAATTTATCGACCCAAACACACGTGAGGTAATTCTAATTTATCGACCCAAACCACACGTGAGGTACTTATTTATCGACCCAAACACACGTGAGGTACTTAATTTATCGACCCAAACACACATGAGGTACCTAATTTATCGACCCAAACACACTGAGGTAATTTAATTTATCGACCCAAACACACATGAGGTACTTAATTTATCGACCCAAACACACGAGGTACTTAATTTATCGACCCAAACACACGTGAGGTACTTAATTTATCGACCCAAACACACGTTAGGTACTTAATTTATCGACCCAAACACACGTGAGGTACTTAATTTATCGACCCAAACACACGTGGTACTTAATTTATCGACCCAAACCACACGTGAGGTACTTATTTATCGACCCAAACCACACGTGAGGTACTTAATTTATCGACCCAAACCACACGTGAGGTACTTATTTATCGACCAAACACAACATGAGGTACTTATTTATCGACCCAAACACACGTGAGGTACTTAATTTATCGACCCAAACACACGTGAGTACTCAATTTATCGACCCAAAACCACACGTGAGGTACTTATTTATCGACCCAAACCACACGTGAGGTACTTAATTTATCGACCCAAACCACACGAGGTAATTTATTTATCGACCCAAACCACACATGAGGTACTTATTTATCGACCCAAACACACACATGAGGTACTTTAATTTATCGACCCAAACACACGTGAGGTACTTAATTTATCGACCCAAACACACGTGAGGTACTTATTTATCGACCCAAACCACACGTGAGGTACTTAATTTATCGACCCAAACCACACGTGAGGTACTTATTTATCGACCCAAACGACACGTGAGGTACTTATTTATCGACCCAAACACACGTGTAGTTATGTGACGATGTACCAAATATAAGATCTCGAGGTCAACCAATATTCCCATGGGGTCGAATTTTGTATCCAAAACAGTCGGCCCAATAGTGAGGAACCAGCAACACACGATGGAGGGTACAAACCTGAGCTTCCTAACCTAACCCAACCTAGCCATGGCGTCAGAGCTAATATCCATAGACAAACTTTCCAACCAGATTTCACTAATCTTATTTCTAACTAATATTTTTTTCTTCCCACGAACTTAAAATGGCCATTAAATTTGTATTTTAACTGGTACTGTTCTGCACGGTATTCTCGTTCTGCACGAGTACTTCTCTGCACGGTACAATCTACTCTTACACGGTACACTTACTTTACACGATACACCTACTCTACACGGTACACCTACCTACACGATACACCTACTCTACACATATACCTTACTCTACACGGTACACTTACTCTACACGGTACACACCTACTTACACGATACACCTACTCTACACGGTACACTTACTCTACACGGTACACTTACTCTACACGGTACACTTACTCTACACGGTACACCTTACTCTACAATTTACACTTACTCTACACGGTACACCTACTCTACACGGTACACTTACTCTACACGGTACACTTACCTACACGGTACACTTACTCTACACGGTACACCTACTTAACAACGGTACACCTACTCTACACGGTACACTTACTTTCACACGGTACACTTACTTAATGGCACACTTACTCTTACACGGCACACCCACTTACACGGCACACTTACTCTACACGGTACACTCACTCTTACACTGCACACTTACTCTACACGGTACACTTATTTACAAGGTACACTTACTCACACGGTACACTTACTCTACACGGCACACTTACTCTCACACGGCACACCTACTCTACACGGTACTACATGGTTTTAAAAGAGAGGGAAGGTGTGAGGGCTCCTGTGAATGGCTGGTCATCACTACCTGTTAGTGGCCTCAGGCATCACTTTGAACTGCCCTAGCATAAGAGGTGAGGGGGAGGGAGGGAGGGGAGGTGAGGGGGAGGGGTGGTGAGGGGAGGTGAGGGGAGGTGAGGGGAGGGGGTGGTGAGGGGGGTGGAGGGTGGTGACGGGAAGGAAGGAGTGAGAGAGAGGAAGGTGAAATGAGGAATGTGAGGGGGGGGGTGAGATGAGGAATGTGAGGGAAGGTGAATGAGGAAGAAGGAAGATGAGAGATGAAGTGAAGGGTGAAGTGAAGGGGTGAAGTGAGGGTGGTGAGCGAGGGGTTAAGAGGGATGTCGGTGGCAAAGTGAGGGGTAAGAGAGAAAGTGAGGGAGGTGAAGGAAGGAGGAAGAGGAGCCCCCGAGTCAGGTAGGAGGTCTTTAAATTGACCCTAAATTTGTGTTGGTAGCCTTGGGATATGTGGAGAGGAGGAGGAGGAGGAGGAGGAGGAGGAGGAGGAGGAGGAGGAGGAGGAGGAGGAAGTAGAAGAGGAGGAAGAGGAGGAAGAAGAGGAGGAAGAAGGGGATACGTGAATGAACAGCAGTGTCTTAAGGTTAGTACAGCATTGCAATACGAGGGGTGCTGTGTTGTTGTGCTGCTCTGGGATACGTGCAGCTGAAAGACACGTGGATAACAGCTGTGATACGTGTGCAGCTGAAAGACACGTGGATAACAGCTGTGATAGTGTGCAGCTGAAAGACACGGATAACAGCTGCGGATATGTGTGCAGCTGAAAGACACGTGGATAACAGCTGCGGATACGTGTGCAGCTGAAAGACACGTGGATAACAGCTGTGGGATATGTGGATAACAACTATGGGATACGTGGATAACAGCTGCAAGACACGGGATAACAGCTGTGGGAATACGTGTACAGCTGTGGGATAATGTGATAACAGCTGTGGATATGTGGATAACAGCTGCAAGACACGTGGATAACAGCTGGGACATAACTCATACAGCACTGGGATACATGAAAGGCAGTACTGTAACTTAAATATTTTCGACCAAATATTGTAACCTAACCTAACCCTAACCAAACCTAACCAAACCTAACCCAACCAAACCTAACCTAACGTAACCCAACCAAAACCGACCCAACCAAAACCGACCCAACCAAAAACCGACCCAACCAAAACCGACCCAACCAAACCTAACCAAACCTCGCCCAACCTAACCAAAACAAACTCCCATAACAACGACCCCTCCTCCACTTAATCCCGTTATACGACCCCATGGGCAGAGTAATGAGCTAATCTCGGGTCGTAACTCACGTCTTCATAAACAACAACCATGACTCATACATTACGTCACGCCTACGTCATCATCTACGTCATTCTCAAACACGCACGACCCCACGCTCCTGATTGGCTAACACGCACGACCCCACGCCCCTGATTGGCTAACATACACGAACTTAAGCCTGGATATAGCTTCCCCAAACACGGTGCTATAAACTGTACAGGTAATGCAGGTAAAAAAAGCTTCCAGAACAGGTAAATCAAGTCATAATCATCAAGATACACAAACCACTTACCTATAATAAACTGCTCACCAACGAACATAAAACTCACCTGCAAAGAAAGAGAAATAGAGAAAATAGAATCATTTTTATTTATATCAAAACAATAAACATTCTCAGGTGTAATTCACAGAGGTATTATATTTAGCCCCAACAACAGGTGAGACAAGGTAAATCACAGGTAAATTCTCTGTAAGATCAGGTTAACATCAGGTTGTAATCATTTTGTTTCTGAAGGTTTAAATGGTTGTTATTGACCGCTGTTGTGTTTTAAGAAGGTTTATTGTTATTATTATCGTGGTCCCCATTATCACCACAACAATGATCATTAATATTCACCACCATCATTACATAATACACAAAACACACACACACACACACACACACACACACACACACACACACTTGACCTATCAGTGCCAGACATCAGGTGTCGGCGGTGCCACATTATAAATGTCAATCTCCTAACCAATGCCTTTGTGTTACATACTTTATACCTCGTAACGTAACGATACTGTACTATTAACTTGTTACACTGTGTTATTAACTTGTAACAATGTGTTATTAACTTGTAACACTGTTATTAACTTGTAATACTGTGTAATTAACTTGTTACGCTGTGTTATGGACTTGTTACACTGTGTTATTAACGTTACACTGTGTTATTAACTTGTTACACCTCATTGACTTGTTACACTGTGTTATTAACGTGTTACACTGTGTTATTAACTTGTTACGCTGTGTTATGGACTTGTTACACTGTGTTATTAACGTGTTACACTGTGTTATTAACGTGTTACACTGTGTTATTAACTTGTTACACTCATTAACTTGTTACACTGTGTTATTAACGTTACACTGTGTTATTAACTTGTTACACTGTTATTAACTTGTTACACTGTGTTATTAACTTGTTACACTGTTATTAACTTGTTACACTCATTAACTTGTTACACTGTTAGTAACTTGTTACACTGTGTTATTAACTTGTTACACTGTGTTATTAACTTGTTACACTGTTATTAACTTGTTACACTCATTAACTTGTTACACTGTTAGTAACTTGTTACACTGTTAGTAACTTGTTACACTGTGTTATTAACTTGTTACACTGTGTTATTAACTTGTTACACTGTGTTATTAACGTGTTACACTGTGTTATTAACTTGTTACACTGTTATTAACTTGTTACACTGTGTTAACGTGTTACACTGTGTTATTAACTTGTTACACTGTTATTAACTTGTTACACCTGTTATTAACTTGTTACACTGTTATTAACTTGTTACACTGTGTTATTAACGTGTTACACTGTGTTATTAACTTGTTACACTGTTATTAACTTGTTACACTGTGTTATTAACTTGTTACACTGTTATTAACTTGTTACACTTCCCATTAACTTGTTACACTGTTAGTAACTTGTTACACTGTGTTATTAACTTGTTACACTGTGTTATTAACTTGTTACACTGTTATTAACTTGTTACACTGTGTTATTAACTTGTTACACTGTGTTATTAACGTGTTACACTGTGTTATTAACTTGTTACACTGTGTTATTAACGTGTTACACTGTGTTATTAACTTGTTACACTGTTATTAACTTGTTACACTGTGTTATTAACTTGTTACACTGTTATTAACTTGTTACACTCATTAACTTGTTACCGTTAGTAACTTGTTACACTGTTAGTAACTTGTTACACTGTGTTATTAACTTGTTACACTGTGTTATTAACTTGTTACACTGTGTTAACGTGTTACACTGTGTTATTAACTTGTTACACTGTGTTATTAACGTGTTACATTGTGTTATTAACTTGTTACACTGTTATTAACTTGTTACACTGTGTTATTAACGTGTTACACTGTGTTATTAACTTGTTACACTGTTATTAACTTGTTACACTGTGTTATTAACTTGTTACACTGTGCTATTAACTTGTTACACTCATTAACTTGTTACACTGTGTTATTAACTTGTTACACTGTGTTATTAACTTGTAACACTGTGTTATTAACTTGTAACACTGTTATTAACTTGCAATACTGTGTAATTAACTTGTTACGCTGTGTTATAGACTTGTTACACTGTGTTATTAACTTGTTACACTGTTAGTAACTTGTTACACTGTGTTATTAACTTGTTACACTGTGTTATTAACTTGTTACGCTGTGTTATGGACTTGTTACACTGTGTTATTAACTTGTTACACTGTTAGTAACTTGTTACACTGTGTTATTAACTTGTTACACTCATTAACTTGTTACACTGTTATTAACTTGTTACACTGTTAGTAACTTGTTACACTGTGTTATTAACTTGTTACACTGTGTTATTAACTTGTTACGCTGTGTTATGGACTTGTTACACTGTGTTATTAACTTGTTACACTGTTAGTAACTTGTTACACTGTGTTATTAACTTGTTACACTCATTAACTTGTTACACTGTTATTAACTTGTTACACTGTTATTAACTTGTTACACTTATAAACTTGTTACGCTGTGTTATTAACTTGTTACACTGTGTTATTAATCTGTTACACTGTGTTATTAACTTGTTACACTGTTATTAATTTGTTACACTCATTAACTTGTTACACTGTTATTAACTTGTTACACTGTTATTAACTTGTTACACTTATAAACTTGTTACGCTGTGTTATTAACTTGTTACACTGACCATACTGTAAAGTCATCGTACTCAAGGGGTTAAAACTTAATTCAGACAGGTAAGGTAGGAAGGGTGGGTGGGGGGAAGGGGGTGAAATGACAGGTAAGTCATTTGGGTTAATTAATATGTTCACAGGTGGTTTTTTTTTTACGTTCTGGGGTAGTTTCGTTAACTTTACATACATTCTTCGTTAAGCATTTACTTTTTTGGTTAACCTCACATATTCTCCGTTATCCATACATATTCCCTTGTTAACCACACACATACCCTCATTAATCCCATATGCTCTCGTTAACCAAACGCACCCACTTCTCCCGTTAATCCTGACACACCCCTCGTTAACCACACACCTCCTTAATAGCACCTCCCTCGTTAGCCGCACCCCCTTCATTAACCGCACACGCCCCTTCGTTAACCACACCCTTCTCGTTAACTGCACCTCCTCGTTAACCCAGCACCCACCCCTCGTTAACTACATCCACCCTCATTAACTGGCATCCACCCCTCGTTAACCACACACCCCCCACGTTAACCACGCACCCACCCCCCTGTTAACCACACACACCTCTCGTTAACCACACACACCCACGTTAACTACGCACCCAATTCTCTTAATTATGCACCCACCCTCGTTAACCACACACACATTCTCGTTAATCTCTGCAACCCACCTTCGTTAACCCTGCATCCACCCCTGTTAACTTGGCATCCACTCCCTCGTTAACCACATCCACCCCTCGTTAACCACTCACACCCTGTTAACCACATCCACCCCTCGTTAACCACATCCACCCCTCGTTAACCACTCACACACCCCTCGTTAACCACATCCACACCTCGTTAACCACATCCACCCCTCGTTAACCACTATCAACTTGTCACTTTTTACTTCATTATCTTTATTGTAAAACTCTGATTAATAAGCCCAGGCCAGGCAGAGCACTTAACTAAGATTGGGGATGCTGTAAAGTGCTGTTAGAGGCTGTAAGGTGCTGCTAGAGGCTGTAAGGGTGCTGTAAGGTGCTGCTAGAGGCTGTAAAGTGCTGTTAGAGGCTGTAAAGTGCTGTTAGGGTGCTGCTAGAGGCTGTAAAGTGCTGTTAGGGTGCTGTTAGGGGCTATAAAGTGCTGTCAAGATGCTGTAAAGTGCTGTTAGGGTGCTGTAAGGGTGCTGTAAAGTGTTGTTAGGGTGCTGTAAGGGTACTGTAATGGTGCTGTTAGGGTGCTGTAATATGCTGTTAAGAGGCTGTAAGGTCATCTTAGAGGGTTTAAGGTACCTTTAAAGGCTGTAAAATGCTGTTAAGAGCCGAAGATTATAATGATACAAGATGTTGTAAAATGCTGTTAGAACCTCAAGACGTGTTATAAGATGCTGTGAGATGCTGCTGTGAACGATGCTGTAAAATGACTCCTTCTAACTCACTAAAAAAATGACTCACTGACGTCATCATCCATCATAAGTCATTACAGGTTAATCCCTTGACCTTTGACGTCACGTGCAGAGGTCAAGAGGTCACTAAAATATATATACCTGACTCCTGACCTCTTGACCTTACATAATGAGGTCAGTATAATAATAATATATCCTTGCTTCTTAAGAATCAGTTCAACAAATAGCGTCTATATGAGATTGGGTTGGGTTGGGTTGGGTTTGGGAAGAAGAGGAGGAGGAGGAAAAGGAGGGCGGAGGGAGAAGAGGAGGAAAGGAGGAGGAAGAGGAGAGGGAGAGGAGGAGAGGGAGAGGAGGAGGAGGAGGAGGATGGCGGGAGAAGAGGAAGAAGAAGAAGAAGAAGAAGAGAGAGAGAGAGAGAGAGAGAGAGAGGATTAGGAGGGAGAGAGAAGTAAGGGGTGAGAGGAGTAAGAGGAGAAAGGAGTAAGAGGAGAGAGAGAGAGAGGAAGAGGAGGATGGAAGGAGAAGAGGAAGAGGAGCGAGAAGAGGAAGAGGAGAGAGAGAGAGTATGTGTTATTGTTAGGTACGCGAACGTTTGTTGACAGCGGAAGTTTGCGTCAACAAAAACATCAACTGGCAACTGTTTGTTATGGATGATGGCAAGAGTTGCAACGAAATGTGTTTCTCTCTCACAAACACACACAGACATAAATACATATAAATACATGCATACATACATGTACACATATACACAAACATGGCACACATTACACACAGGTACATAAACCACAGCATACACACCAACACACACACACACACACACACACACACACACACACACACACACACACACACCAACACATTAATAATATTATTATTGGTTGTTATTAATAATATTATTAATACGTTGTTATTATACACATTACACACACACACATTACCAATATACATACTAACACACACACACACATTACTGGTCATTGTTTCAACATATACACTCAACACACACACACACACAGCATACACACCAACACACACACACACACACACACACACACACACACACACACACACACACACACTTACTCACAATGTGTTCTGCATAAGTTCGTAGTTAACCTAACCATTATGAATATTCAACCACCACCACCACGTATGCAAATAATATTCACCTAACCTTGTAAAGTCGCTGTTGTTCTACACTTTAATAATAATGATAATAATAAAACAATAAACTATTTTATAATTTTTTGAGTTGCTTTACGATGACGTAAGTTGGTCACTGTGGCCAGGTGGTGTGGTGGTGGTGGTGGTGTTGTGGGTGTGGTGGTGAGGGTGGTGGTGGGGAGGGAGGTGAGGGTGGTGTTGTGGTGGGATGGGAGGTAGGTGTTGTGGTGGGGTGGTTAGGGTGGTGGTGGGGTGGTGGTGAGGGGGGTGTGGTGGTGAGGGGTGGTGGTGGTGTTGTGGTGTGGTGGTGGAGGGTGGTGTTGTAAGGGAGGGTGGTGTTGTGGTGTGGTGGTGAGGGTGGTGTTGTGGTGGTGTGGTGGGGGTGATGGGGTGTGAGGGTGACGTGTGAGTAATGGAGTGAGGAGTTATGGGTGTGTGGGGTGTTGGTGGATGACAATGGGTGATAAATAGTGAGGAGGATGAATGATGGGTATAATGAGTGATGGTGATAGGATAATGAGTGGATAATGATGATGACTTATAATGACTGACTAACAAAATACTAACACACAAACAAACTAACAAGCTTAACTAACAAATCAACAAGCTTTATTACTCACTAACAAGCTTAACTAACTAATTCACAAACTAGCAAGCTTAATTAACTAACTTCCTAACTGATTAACAAACTAACTGACAAACTAGCAAGCGTAATTAACTAACTAACTGGCAAACTTAACTACCCCGCCCCCAAAAATATGACCCCAAGTTCATAATCTATTCACTAAACACCCACTGTATACTAATTTGCATACGTAATTTCTTGTCCAAGCTCTCTCTCTCTCTCTCTCTCTCTCTCAGTGGTGTCTTAGATAACGACAGTAACGCTTGTAATACGTCCTCACAACAGGTGTTTATACATACATACATACATGCATACATAATCATACATACACATGCATAAAACACACACACACACGCACGCACGCACACGCACACACACACACACACACACACACACACACATGAAAGCGTAAACACACACACATGCATAAAAGCAGAAACACATATATAACACACACAGAGACATACATATAAATAAAGATATGCATAAATACACACACACACACAAGCACCCCCCCCCCCACACACACACAGCAGTCTCTCCCCACACACACACACACACACACACACACACACACACACACAGAGCAGTCTCTCCCCACGCCTCACATGTACAAACACAAAAACCCTGTATAAGCTCCCTCCTAAAGGTGTGTGTGTGTGTGTGTGTGTGTGTGTCTGTCTGTCTGTGTGTGTGTGTGTGTCTTAAGTATTCTGTCCAGTTCTTCAACCTCGTAAGCTATGCAAATGAGTCTTGTCACTCACTCACTTTAACTCTCACTCACTTATTCATTCACTCACTTACTCACTCACTGATTCACTTATTCTCTCTCACTTATTCTCTCTCTCACTCACTTATTCTCTCACTCACTTATTCTCTCTCACTCCTTATTCACTCCTCCAATGTGCAAGTGACATGCAAATGACTTATTTCACACATACTGCTAGCTGAACTCTCTCTCTCTCTCTCTCTCTCTCTCTCTCTCTCTCTCTCTCTCTCTCTCATCCCACTACCGAAAAAATATAATAATAATAATAATAATAATAATAATAAACCCAGCAAAAACGACAATAACACCAAACAACAACAGAAAACACAACCAAAACAATAGGAACAACAACAACATCGGCCGTCACCCACATCATCACTGTCGTCGCCGCCCTGAAACACAATTTACAACTCTATGAATAAGAAAAATATAATGCAACACGATTTGGGTCTCTCACTCATGCCTGTACCAGAGAGAGAGAGAGAGAGAGAGAGAGAGAGAGAGAGAGAGAGCATTCACAATAACCTAAAGAAATAAAGAAAAGTTTAAACAAATTAACTACGTACCTAAAAATATTCTTCAAAACAAACCATAAAACACAACGACCCTAAAAAAAATTAACAAATCTCAATGCATAAACGACATACACATACTCTTAAGGTTGAAATACAAGCCTAAAACCTTCTCGGAAAACGACCTTAAAGACTCTACTCTCCCCCCCCCCCTTCTCAAGACCACGTAGGCCTATAAAATCATACGTGCCTAAAATATTTTCAGAAACGAGTAAAAATTATATAACACAATCCCGACATAGGCCTATATGAAAAAAAACACGCCTACAATATTTCCAGAATCGAGCCAAAAATACTTCTAGAATCAAGCGTAAATTATTTTCAAAACTAGGCCTAATATATTTCTAAAAATAGGCCTAGAAAATTTCGAAACTAGGCCAAAAATATTAACAAAAACAAGCCTAAAATAGCTCCAGAGTCGAGCCTAAAATATTTGCCAAACTAGGCCTACAATATTAACAAAAACAGGGCTTAAAAATAAACCAACAGAGGTCTATAAAAAAGATACGAGCCTAAAAGCTCCACAGAAAACGGAACTAAAATATTGATGTCAACACAATAGGTCATAATGTTGTACTAACTTAAAGGGACAAATACTGTACATATATCTGAGTCACTAATGATAATTTTGAGGGGAGGTGAGCTGGGAGGAGGTAGGGGGAGGGGGAGGAGGTAGGTAGGGTTGAGGGGGAGGAGGTAGGGGAAGGGAGGAAGAGGTAGGGAGGTAGGGGTGAGGGAGGAGGTAGGGGAGGAGGAGAGGTAGGGGGGAAGGAGGAGGTAAGGGGAAGGGGAGGGGGAGGAGGGGGGAAGTAGGTAGGGTTTGAGGGGGGAGGAGGAGGGGGTTGAGGGGGAGGAGATAGGGGAGAGGTGGGTGGAATATATATGGGTGGTGGTAAATGGTTCACAGTATATCTAACTGAGACAGACACAGGGGTACAGACCTACAAGACACACAGACACAGGGGGTACAGACCTACAAGACACACAGACACAGGGGTACAGACCTACAAGACACACAGACACAGGGTACAGA
>NW_024752565.1:0-20096 GCF_018991925.1 Homarus americanus
CCCCACCTCTCCTTCCCCCACCCCTCCTTCCCCCACCCCTCCTTTCTTAAGAACAACAAATAAGTGAGAAAACAAATATCGGAGTTGTGAGGAAACTTGTCTCTCACTCTATCATTGAACCGTGTCCAAGAATCATTGAATGAATAATAATCTATGTTGGACTCCTGCGACACCAGCCAAGGGAAGGAGGAGAACCTGGTAAAGTGGGAGAACAAGTTTGAGGAGGGAATTTTAATTTTAGAGGCCCTGAGGCTGCATACTTTCTCCTACCTCGGCCATTAAGTTTGACGAGGGTGAAAACTTTCCATAAAAAGTGGTGGAAAAAAAAAGACACGTCTGTTTCCTTTTGTAGACTCACTCGGAAGGTAGTGTGAGATGTGCCCCAGTGTTTGTGTCTCTCTAGCGGAGTTGGATATTAATATAAGTCTCGCCAGGAGAAGTAATATTTCTTCTATGTCGGTGTTGAAGGAATTGTTTATACTCTCGGAGGATTTAGACGTGTGTGTGTGTGTGTGTGTGTAATAATAATAATAATAATTAACGGTTTATTGAAAGAGCTTGGCAGCCAGAAGGCTGAAAATATACAGTTACATATTTGGGGAATGGGTTACGAATTACAAATAATATACAAGTAACATAAGTGACACAAATGAGACATATAATAACTAGATGGGGAAAAGCTCAAACTACAGTTCATTTCAACATAGTGACAGTGTAAGGAGCAGTGTGGGTGTGTGTGTGTGCGTGCGCGCTTTTATTGTTTTTCTGTGCGTGTTTAATAAGCATATTCTCTTTACGAAACTAACCTGGAAATAATTTACTCCCTCCTTAAAACATTTTTGTTATCTATTCAACAATTTCAAGCGAGAAAACAAAAATACCTCTTCAAAAAATCCTTGATTACTTAGCCAGCATCGGGAATATATATTTTTTTCTTCCCACTAGAGAGCTTCACTTTTAAGGTGGGTAATCTGGCTTCTCCAGATCGAAGCTTCATTTACGGTCATCCCTCATAAAAGATGCAGCTTCTTCAATCTTACTAGAGAGAGAGAGAGAGAGAGATTTTTTCGATGCAGTCAGGAAATTTCTCGAAATGGGAGAAATGTTTAAGATATTTCGTTAGTTTTTGACAGACCTTTTTCAGAACCTTTACGCCTGACTAGTTTTTGTCAATGTAGCTACTGCTATTGGTGAAACACACACGCACACACACACACACACACACACACACACACACACACACACACAGCCCTATGTATACCCATGTGTGTTTATGTACTTTTCATAAGGACATACATGACCTCTGGAATTGCGCACCTCGACCAAATGCCACGATTAACTACGTCACAGAGAACATATATAGGTATAACTACGTGATCACAACATACCCACGACAACAGTTGGTACCTACGTCACTCACTGATTAACTTGGTCTCCATCTCTGTCTAACTCGATGCAGTACAGTACTTACTGCCAACCACGTAGCAGATAGTCACTATGGTCTTATAACCACAGCACACACAACAACATCCACACACACACGTTTCTTAAAGCTGTGTATACATGCGAGTCTGTGTATACTCACATTCACTATACATACAACCTGGACCTCAGACCACAAAGTATTTTTTTTTTCATCTTCCTTGTCAGACACTTTATTGACTTCTCATTATTAAGTGTTTTCTTCCTTTACTCAGTTCACGCTCAAAAGAGGTTAAAATTTATTTCCAAACGTTAATTTATTTTAGGAACGAGGAGTGGATATATACCCCTTGAATTTCCCACCAAAGTTTTACGGTAGTTGGTAGGAGTTGGTGGTGATGAAACCGTTGACCCAATGCGCATTGGTCTTCAGAGTATTGCTAGCCTTTCCAGCACCTAAAGTGAATGCTCATACCTGCCTTAACTTAAAAATCATCTGTGTAATTTTCTCCTTAATTACTAGCTATGTACTTCAGACTCCAGTACTTTAAGCTAAGCACCTAACACCTTCAGGACCTTCAAAATAATGTGTGTTTCTTTCCTCTTCATTATCCTTAAATTGTACTAGAAACTGTCCACTTAACATCTAGTTATGTCCTTCACTAGCAAAGCTATTTTGGTGTTATTTATACACACAGCCACACCTTCCCTCCTTCCCTCACACCCTCTCCTCTCTCAAACCAAGAGAGGAGTGCACTTCTTGACACGAGGACTGCTGAGACAACTACCTCAACAAAATGATCCCTTGTCTCACACGACCTTCCCTTCGGGGTGACCTGAGGAGTTTTAGGGTCGCTGGGTGATATGAGAGGGACGATGATGATAAACTTGCCCGGAGACTGACGCACCAGGAGGGCCCTCAGTGTGTTCTCCCTACAGCCACAGAAAGACGCGTTCAGGCAAGGAAGCATTTTTGTGCCTCACCGACGTAGTGAAATTATCTCTTTATATATTACTATGAAGAATCACGACCTATTAAACAGATTGAATTAAAATGAACCACGTTGAAACAAAATTATACAAAACTTGAAAAATTATGTATTATCATTAGAGAGAAAAAACATGCGAACCAGATCTCTTTTTTAAACTTCAATATCTGTATTTACGAAGGTGGTGACATAACTGCGTCTTAACATTCAAGGTCTTTAAGCTTTATCAAAGCTATATCATTCATAAGACATCATCAATATTAAAACTTTATACAGCTCTCTGGTCTATGTGGTAAAATAAACATCTCAGGTTATATTACAGGTTTATTAATGTGTTTCTGCCGCTGGGTTATTATATCATCGTCAGGTTGAAGTATTTGGTGGTCGAGGTAGAGTAATATAATAAACCCTTATACTGTATGTAGACTTTAATGAGGAATATTAGGGATGAGGATATAGTTGTTCATTGTTTAAATATAATTAATATAAGGTTGGCTCGAGAATGGACGCTATCTTGTAACATGAATGAAAAATAGGAAATAATTAAGTTTATTTTAGAACACGAACTTTAGTCAGGTGCTGAAACCTTGACCACTTAACTGCTATTACAAGACATTGATTGGTATTTACTTTCAGCCGTGTGTGTGCGTGTGTGAGCGTGTGTGCGTGTGTGTGCGTGTGTGCGTGTGTGTGCGTGTGAGTGCGTGCCGGTAAATTCTTTCGTTTTATAAATATATACTTTTTTCTTTTGTCGCTATTCTTGACTTGGAAATATTTCTTGAGAGACAAACATCACCAGATTTACAACGGGACGATGATAACTGAAGGAATTACTGTGGAAAGGGGAAAATGTTTTTATCTAAACTGCAGTGGTGCGTTACAGGGAACATTCTCCTCTTGTGCTCTATTCCAGGGACAATGGAACCTCCACCTCCCTCTCCTCCTTCCTTGTGACACCAAGCAAGAGATGACCCTCTGTGTGCTTTCTTCCCAGTATACACAGGAAATTTCCCCCCGCTTTTAACTTTCTTTTTTTTTTGCTTTTTTTTAATATATAATCCAGGAAATACCCCGAGTGTGTTTTCTCCCTGGATGTAATAAAGGAAATGATGATGAGGTATTTCTCTCTCTCTCTCTCTCTCTCTCTCTCTCTCTCTCTCTCTCTCTCTCTCTCTCTCACCAGATTACACAGGAAATAGCTCCATTTATACTATACTCCCCGAATAATACGGTTAAATGCCCCTCCCCACTCCTCCCCCCCCTCTCTCTCTTATACTGGGGAGAGAATGCAAGGAATACGCTCTCACTCTCACGCCTTCTTTGTGCTGTAACGCGTGAATGACCTTCTCTATGCCTCTTTTATGTACAAACGTCCCACCTCCTCTCCTCCCTCCCCTGCCTTTCCCTCCCCTGCCTCTCCCTCCCTTGCCTCTCCCTCCCCTGCCTCTCCCTCCCCTGCCTCTCCCTCCCCTGCCTATCCCTCTCCTGTCTCTCCCTTCCCTGCCTCTCCCTCCCCTGCCTCTCCCTCCCCTGCCTCTCCCTCCCTTGCCTATCCCTCTCCTACCTCTCCCTTCCCCGTCTCTACTTATCCCTCCAGTGTATATGATGGAGGAAATGTCTCTCACCTGTACTCTTAACTCCTGAACGATCATGGTCTTGTCTTTAGTAGTGTCCTTTAGCAGTGTCCTTTAGCAGTGTCCTTTAGCAATGTCCTTAGCAGTGTCCTTTATCAGTGTCCTCAGCAGTGTCCTTTATCAGTGTCCTTTAGCAGTGTCCTCAGCAGTGCTTTTTTCCTATCACCTGTGCGGAAAAGATCTCAAGCACCGTTTATGCGGCACTTAAGAGGCTGAGAAGAGAGAAAATATCACTATTTATTCTCCCTCTGTTTACTTTCCTTCCTAAGACCACACTGGGAAAATCCTCTGCTGTATTTTCTTTCATGTCGAGTACAATAAGCCTTGTGAACGAGGCCGTGTAATGTGTTCAAAAGGTAACTCGATGCCGCTCCTTAAACTTCCGTATGTGTGTGTGTGTGTGTAGGTTTGCGTGTGGGTGTAATAATAATAATAATAATTGACGGTTTATTGAAAAAGTTCTGCAGCCCGAAGGCTGTAAATATACATTGGACATAAATGACTTATTACATACATTGGTGGTTTAACAAAAGCCTTCATTAGAGAAAGGTAAAGGAACATACAGTGAACATACAGATTATTGTAGGTGTTGAACAGCAAAAACGTAGTGTAGTAACTCCCTCCCAGATGGTGTTAGGAGGGACCTCACGTGGTGTAGTAGTTCCCTCACAGATGGTGTTATGAGGGGCCTCACGTGGTGTAGTAATTCCCTCACAGATGGTGTTATGAGGGGCCTCACGTGGTGTAGTAAATCCCTCACAGATGGTGTTATGAGGGGCCTCACGTGGTCATAGTAATTCCCTCTGGAGAGTAATTGTTATGAGGGTCTCGTGAATATGTGAATTCCTCACAGATGGTGTTATGAGAGGCCTCACGTGGTGTAGTAATTCCTCACAGATGGTGTTGTTATATGAGGGGCCTCACGTGGTCTAATGAATTCCCTCACAGATGGTGTTATGAGGGTCCTCACGTGGTGTAATTCCCTCACAGATGGTGTTATGAGGGTCCTCACGTGGTGTAATTCCCTCACAGATGGTGTTATGAGGGTCCTCACGTGGTGTAATTCCCTCACAGATGGTGTTATGGGGGACCTCACGTGGTGTAATTCCCTCATAGATGGTGTTATGAGGGGCCTCACGTGGTGTAGTATTTCCCTCACAGATGGTGTTATGAGGGGCCTCACGTGGTGTAGTAACTCCTTCACATATGATGTTATGAGGGGCCTGACGTGGTGTAGTAATTCCCTCACAGATGGTGTTATATGAGTGAGGTGTGGTCCCAGGCCTTCCTATCGTAGACGGATTAACACATCGCTGGTTGTTGGGTCTCACGGGCCGCTATCACTGGGTACCTGGGACCTCACTGTGTGAAGGTCAACCCGGATACGACTGTTACTGTTGAGTTGTTCTCACTGACTTAAGCACCGTTCACCTCTGTTTAACACTGGTTCCATTCCTTTCCTAAATGAAACAGCAACTTCTGGCGAGAACATGTTGATATTCCGGTGGGGAGGAGGGTTCAGGGGATGGGCTGGTATGGGCCAACACAACAGTTGACCTGGCTGCTCCGAGAGGAGCGCCAGGCACGTCTCGACCCTTCGGTGGTCAAGGATGTAGTGTGTGTGTGTGTATGTGTGTGTGTGTGTACGGGACCTCGTATTTATGGCTGCAGATATCACAAAAGGGTCATGTTACCTGTGTCTATGACAGCACCAAATCATTAAGTGTCACCTCACCTTGGCAGATCCTTCAGAATTCTTCACTTAATCATTTTCTACAATTTCTCGGTAGTATTTTCTTTAACGTCAAATATAAAAAAACTCTCATTCTCCCCCCCCCCCTAAGGACCACTTGTGCGCCACTTTGCTCACTGAGGCGCGCCACAAACATGCTGACAGTAAATCGATGGCACGCGACGCGAAAACTGACTGGCGGGCATAAGAGAGACGCGTGATCATTGTTAACGTGTGTGTGGGTGGAGGGTGGGGTGGGGGTGTGTGTGTGTGGGGTGGGGGTGTGTGTGTGGGGGTGTGTGTGTGTGTGTGTGTGTGTGTGTGTGTGTGTGTGTGTGTAGGCCTACCTGTGTATGTGTATGTTGACGTCAGGGAGGAAGACTATCTCTCTCTCTCTCTCTCTCTCTCTCTCTCTCTCTCTCACGTGTCATTAACTCGTATCATAAAATCAGCGCCAGCAAAGGCAGTCAATCTCCGCCTGGCGTTTTCCTTCCCTAACAACACCCTCATAACCCCTACACCAGAGAGTCATTTACCTTCTCCTTACCTGCCGTGACGTTGGTGTCAGCATAAACTTCCCTCATAATAATCTTCCTCTTTTAAGGCTGGAACAAATCTCTTATGAGAGTCATTAAAGTATATAACCCAGATGAAGAACCGCCTTTCACCTTGACCTTTACTCTACCTTCGACACCTGACGCACATTAACGTTCCTCTCTAAAGCAGAAGGTGAGTAGAGGTAGGGAGAGATGGGGTGAGGAGGAGGAGGATGGATGGATAGTAGGAACAGAGGACTGGAATTAGGGTGTGGGATGAAGGACAGGTGGGGGTAAAGGAGGGGGTGGTGAAGGAGGGGTGGGGTGTTAGCGGAAAGAGAGGTAGAGGAGGGGGGAGGGGGGTTGGTCTTCCTCAGGTAACCAAGTATTACGGAAGGCATAATTTAACCCCAAGAGATTACCTGGGCATAGTGACGGATATAATGAGCTTAACTTGAGCCATCTACGCATCGAAAACCCATTACCGTAAATAGGTTGCAGGCATTAGATACCGATTATGGTCGCTTCTTGATGATAGATGTTGACGACTGGCTCTCCGAGATACTGGTACTGACTCCCTCATGTGCTTGCCACCACTATCACCACGATCATCATTATTACCATTACCACTATCACCACTGTTTTGGAATATTGTACCCACCACTATCACAACCACTACCACTATCAATATACCCACCACCACCACTACTACTACCACCATCACTATCACCACTACTATCACCACTAATACCACCACTACCACCTTATTCGACTTGTGAAAGAGACCTAGGGGTACTTGTAAGCCCGGACCTACGGCCTAGAAAACAGTGCGTTAATGTTCGAAATAAGGCAAACAGAGTATTGGGTTTTATATCTAGAAGTGTAAGTAACAAGAGTGCAGAGGTCTTATTGCAACTATATCTTGCGCTAGTCAGGCCGCACCTCGATTATGCGGTTCAGTTCTGGTGCCCCTATTATAGAATGGATAAAAATTCACTAGAGTCGGTGCAGCGAAGAATGACAAAAATGATTCCTGGACTTAGAAACCTTCCATATGAGGATAGGTTAAAGAAACTTAACTTGCATTCCCTAGAAAGGCGAAGAGTGTGGGGAGATATGATAGAAGTATTTAAGTGGGTGAAAGGAATCAATAAAGGGGATATAGATAAAGTTCTTATAATATCCGAGCAGGATAGGACTCGGAGCAACGGATTCAAGTTGGATAAGTTTAGGTTTAGGAGGGAGATAGGAAGAAACTGGTTCACAAATAGGGTGGTGGACGAGTGGAACAAGCTTAGCAACTTTGTAGTAAGTGCGGGAACTCTGGAAAGTTTCAAAAGGAGGCTAGATAGATTCATGGATGATAGAGAGTGGTAGTAACTCTCGACAGGAACTGCCATGCACACTGCACAGGCCAACCGGCCTATTGCAGACTCCTTATTTTCTTATGTTCTTATGTTCTATCACCAACTACCACTACCCTCAGGATGTGTGATTTATTTATGAAAAAAAAATGGACCTTAGTGTTTACGTTTCATGCTGTTTCTTACTCCTCCTGTTCTTGTTCTTCATTGTTCTTCTTGTTTCGTGTGTGTGTGTGTGTGTGTGTGTGTTTTCTGCTTCCTTTTCTTCTTGTTCTTCCATACCTCCTTCTTTATTTATTTTCTTCTTTGCCTGCTGTTTTTCCTCGGTTTTCTACAAGTCAGAAAAGTAACTTGAGGGAAACTTCGGCGATCTTGTTACTTGTGAATGGCGTCTATTGGTCTCTCTCTCTCTCTCTCTCTCTCTCTCTCTCTCTCTCTCTCTCTCTCTCTCTCTCTCTCTCTCTCTCACACAGGACGATTAACTGTGTAAAACTATCTAACTCATGAATAATGTAGAACAAATTATCTTTACTTTCTGGTTCCGTAAGGTGAATCGGAGAGTATTTACATAATGCTGTGATTCTCATTATTCATCCTATGTATAAAATAATCACAATGATGAAGAGTGAAGGAGTAATTAAGACGAGCATATGTTAAGGAGAAGTTTACAGTGGGTGAGTGATGATAATGGTGGCGTTGATGGTGTTGGTGGGTGGTGCAGGTGGTAGGGGTGGGTGGTGTTGGTGGGTGGTGCAGGTGGTGGGTGGTGCAGGTGGTGGAGCAGTGTTGGTGGAGTGGTGCGGGTGGTGGGGAGGGCTGGTGATGGTGGGTTGTGCGAGTGGTGGTGGGGGGTGAGTGTGGTGGGTGGTGCAGGTGGTGGTGGGGGTGGTGACCAGTGTTGGTGGGTGGTGCATGTGGTGGGGGGGTGGTGAGTGGTGGGCCAGTGGGTGGTGCAGGTGGTGGGGGGGGTATTATTGTACCCTGGCCCACCTCTGTTCATGTTTATTCATTAGAATTCTTTTGGGATGACAACTTGTTGGGAATGCATTGACTGAATCTCCTGAACGACCGATCCCTTCTTCAGTAGTGAATATGCAGGAATATTACACACACACACACACACACACACGCACACAAACACACACACACACACACACACACACACACACACACACACACACACACACACACACACACACACACACATGCATAAATAAACCTGTAAACGCACTTCCTTTCAAACTTCCATAATCGTGGTATTAAAGAAGATGAAAGTGCAGGTAACAAACACACACACACACACACACACACTTTCACACACACTTTGCATCAGTAGTTTCCGGGAATATACTGCTGCTCGCGTACAGGTTTACCTTGCTATAATTTAGGTCCATTGTAGTGTACAGTCATCGTCCCACTGGTTTACCTTAAGTTTACCTTCATAATGGTATGTATTCCCCTGGTTTACCTTGCTAGATATACCTCCATCATACGGGTATATTCCTCAGGTTTAACTTGCTAGATATACCTCCATTATACGGGTATATTCCTCGGTTTACCATAATCTGTCTTCCTAAATAACAATTAATTTATTATTATTTAATATTCAACAGTGAGTAAGATAAGCTGATCCAATAATGAGTATTTCTCGTCTCAAAGGATATTCTCTTCCTCACTATACTGTGTTGTGATGGGTGAATATTACTCATCCTCACAACAAAAGATCGTGAATCATGAGTAAATATCTATAAAATATTACTCATCCCCAACAAAAACAAACAAACCTGAATAAAGACAGTGACTCAACACCCAATAGTGACTTGAACGTAACAATAACTCGTAACTATGACTGATCCAACTACGCAATAATGAGTCATATAGTTAATCTAGTGAAGGTAATTGAGTCGGTGAATAATTATAAGAGGTAATAGAGACTAGTAAGGTTCAATTAGTAAATAGTAAAGTACAATGAAGTGTAATTTGTGTGTTAATGTACACCACGTGGGTGATAATTACTGTACTAAGGTTGGGTTTTTATTGTTCTTAGTTTACTCGAACGAATGAGTACTTGAAAGTGTACATTGAGTTCACCTGTAGTTGTGATGTTCTGGTAAACTTTCTATAGTATACTTTCGTGAAGTTCTGGTACATTGAGTCCTGCTTAGTCAAGTATTCATAGAGAGAGTGAGTGAGAGAAAGAGAGTGAGTCAGAGAAAGAGAGTGAGTCAGAGAAAGAGAGTGAGTCAGAGAAAGAGAGTGAGTCAGAGAAAGAGAGTGAGTCAGAGAAAGAGAGTGAGTCAGAGAAAGAGAGTGAGTCAGAGAAAGAGAGTGAGTGAGAGAGAGAAAGAGTGAGTGAGAGAATTAAATAAATCAATTGACTGTAACAACTTCCTAACAAATTTGTAGGAAAAGAGAGAAATGAGGAATATACAGATTATAGAAATATTTTGGTACTTGAGAGAGAGAGAGAGAGAGGAAAATAAACAAATAATTAAAAGGAAAAATCGAAACAAAGAACGAAGAAAGATAACGATAAAAAATATAATAATATCGAAAATACTGATAACAAAAATATAAATTGAATCAAAACACATAAAATTTTAGAAAAAAAAATACGATGAAAAAATATCTAGCTAAACAACCTTTGACCTATTCATTTCTGTGACTCTTCAGGGTCAACTTTTCCATAACATTTTAGTCCAGAGAAATTATTTTATTCTTCCTTGAAATAAACAACTATAGACATGTTGAGATGGTATTAGTGGATGAGAAGAACACCAAGAACACGAAGAACAAGAACACGAAGAACAAGAACACGAAGAACAACACGAAGAACAACAAGAACACCACTCTCCCTCCCTCCTTCATTGTTATTAGGCGTTGGGGAAATTTGATCTCAGGGGAATATGAAAAATAATCAGAGGCTGAGATTTGATTAGAGGGTGCCCCTCTGTGTATAGAGCTGTGGTGTAGGGTGGGTGGTGGAGGGGAGGGGGTGTGGGGTGGTGGAGGGGAGGGGGTGTGGGTGGTGACTGTGATGTGGTATATGTCTGTCTGTGTCTTTCTATCCGTCTTATTTTATCTATTTTTTTCTGTATCTTTCTGCTGTCTATTCATGTCTTTTCTCTCTCTCTCTCTCTCTCTCTCTCTCTCTCTCTCTCTCTCTCTCTCTCTCTCTCTCCTTTTCACATTATATCATCACATTACAACGTGTTCACTGTTAAAAGCTGATGTCTTATCGTTAATGCTGTCGAGTGTCGAGTGTTAAGTGTCTCTTGTTAGCTGTCGATTAGCTTCCTAGTTTAGCTGACTGTGTAGTGCTGACTGTGGATGTGTAGCTGAGGACACCTTTGTAAAATAAAGATAACTTTTTGGTAATTCGTATGTAATGTCATGTCATGTCATGTCATTTCATGTCATGTATATTCAAGTATACATAATGTGTATTATACGATCAAGCTGACTTGATTCCACTGAAGCCGTTTTTAGCTATCTCAACGTAACCAAACTTTACCTAAATTAAGTTAGATGATGTTAAGATTAGATTAATTTAGCTTGGTATCATTAGTTTATCGTCTATATTTTTGTTTATCCTCACGTTACATCAGGGTCCTCATGTTACATCAGGGCCCTCAGGCTACATCAGGGCCCTCACGTTACACCATGGCCCTCACGTTACATCAAGGCCCTCACGCTACACCAGGGCCCTCACGCTACATCAGGGCCCTCACGTTACACCATGGCCCTCACGTTACATCAGGGCCCTTACGTTACATCAGGGGCCTCACGTTACTTCAGTGCTCTCACGTTACATCAGGGCCCTCACGTTACACCATGGCCCTCACGTTACATCAGGGTCCTCACGTTACACCAGGGCCCTCACGCTACATCAGGGCCCTCACGTTACACCATGTCCCTCACGTTACATCAGGGCCCTTACGTTACATCAGGGGCCTCACGTTACATCAGTGCTCTCACGTTACACATCAGTGCCCTCACGTTACACCAGGGCCCTCACGTTACATCAGGGCCCTCACGTTACACCAGGGTCCTCACGTTACATCAGGGCCCTCACGTTACATCAGGGCCCTCACGTTACACCAAGGCCCTCACGTTACATCAGGGCACTCACGCTACATCAGGGTCCTCACGTTACACCAGGGCCGTCACGTTACATCAGGGCCCTCACGTTACACCAGGGCCCTCACGTTACACCAGGGCCCTCACGTTACATCAGGGTCCTCACATTACATCAGGACCCTCACGTTACACCAGGGACCTCACGCTACATGAATGCTCCTCTTAGCTCTCCCTGGAACCGTGAGTAACGGAAGACCGAGTCCATTCATAATCGTCCACTCATATCGATGTTTCCAAGTACGGTATTGAGTTTATCTACCGTAACATTACTTATTCGGGTGGTCATGGCAGCTAAATTATGATCCAGTCCATTTTGTTAAGCTTTATATACTTTTCTAGGAGTTAAAGCTTAATCTGATCCCTAAAGACATGGGAGCTTAATTATAATCCAGTCCATTTTGTCTATTTTTTTTTCAGGGAGTTAAAGCTTAAGCTGATCCCTAAAGACATGGGAGCTTAATTATGATCTAGTCCATTTTGTCTATTTTTTTTCAGGGAGTTAAAGCTTAAGCTGATCCCTAAAGACATGGGAGCTTAATTATGATCTAGTCCATTTTCTCAAGCTTTCTATACTTTTCT
Organism: Homarus americanus; assembly: GCF_018991925.1. Lineage (NCBI taxonomy): Eukaryota > Metazoa > Arthropoda > Malacostraca > Decapoda > Nephropidae > Homarus > Homarus americanus. Next base: position 12,397 of record NW_024752565.1, read on the forward strand.
AGGAGTTAAAGCTTAAGCTGATCCCTTAAGAAATATTTTTAAAACTGTTTAATGAAGGGATATATTGATCATTTGGTAGTTATAAACACGAAATGTCTTCAATGAACCTTGTCTGGCTTGGGAATGGAGTCTGCAGGGTCTGGATTCCAGGCGATTGGCGAGATAATCCTGGAATTGGTGGACAGGAGCTTCCCAACGCGCCAGGAATCCTCCATGATATGTACGGTCCTTAACCTACCTAAGACTCAATAACTACCTTCACTTGTGTTACCGTTGTGTTGCTGTTGAAATGATTACCTAGAAGGGAGTCTCTGTTCCCTCGATTACAAAACAGTTAACGGAGTCAGGATAAACATTTAGGTTATGACTCGAATTTTTACTGTTAACGGGAAACTGAGAGAGATTAAGCTAATCCAGGGATATAAAGGGATTAACGATATGAGAAAGAGAGACAGACAGACAGACAGACAGACAGACAGACAAAAAGACAGACAGACACAGACACACATACAGAGACACACAAAGAGAGACAGGTGTAAGACATAGACATTTATACATTACTCAATATTTATAGTTAGCCATAAAAAAACGAAGATTTATGACCCCAATAAGGTAAGTGGTAACGAAGTCTTGAGAGACAGCGAGACAATTAGAGTCTTCGTAAAAATAAGTGATGTTCTCGGTAATTAGTGAACATGAAGGTCTCGTTACACCTTTTATTACTGCTCGGAATTACCCGCTTAAGCACCAGGTAATTGTAAGATAAATTAACTAGATGAAGGAAAAGTTTCATTATTTTCTTATTATTATTTTCTGTAAGTTTTGTTTAGATAATAATAAAAATAATAAGCCAGTCCATTTTGTCATTCTAAATAAACTATATTTTATTTACGAGTTTCATAAAGATAACAAAATAAGTTCTAGTCGATAGTATTCCTAGAGAGAGAGAGAGAGAGAGAGAGAGAGAGAGAGAGAGAGAGAGAATCGTACATATAATCGCTACAGAATTAAGAAGAGGGAGTAACGCTATTGCATGTTTTCAAGTCTCGTGGTAGTATATGTGCCTTGAACTGTATACATAAAGTCAGCATCATCTCTTTTAATGTCATGGAGCTGTGATTGTCTGTTACCTGCCGACACACGCGTTTAAACCTGATGGATCATGTACCCACAGGAGGCAGGATGGAACAGGATGGAAAGGGTGGGAGAGGAGGAGGTATCGTGCTTCCCCATCCCTCGCTGACAACTGATTCATAAGCCAGTCATACGCCCTCAGCTCTCTTCGTTTTACCGGTCTCATTTGAATATAAATTGTGCCCGTGTGTGAGGCAGAGGGTAGTGGTAGAGTGTGTGTGTGTGTGTGTGTGTGTGTGTGTGTGTGTGTGTGACAGAAAAACACTCACTTAAACTCTACAGTATTTTTATTGATGTATTAAGTAAAGACACAAGAATAAACAAAGAAAATTATCAGATTAAGATGAAAATCGTAATATTTTCCATTTCAGTCTAAGTCTTCGGTCGGTAATAACATAATTTTCCCTTAACAAGTAACTCCGTTTTCTTTTTCCCATGCCTCCTACATCTCTATTCCCCCTCTCATGCTGCCTACGACCCTTGCTTCCTTTCATACTTCCCTCCCTCTCTCTTGTTTCTAAAATTTGTATTCCTCCAACTACTAATACACCCCCACCACCACCCACCTCTCCCACCAACCACTCTTCCCCCCTCCCCCACCCGCCCCCTACCACACAGTGTGCCGGGCTGCATCAGTGGTAGTAGAATTTCCTAAGCTGTTAACCACTTGCAATATTCGTTGAGAAAAACTCTTTTTTTTATGGTGGGGGAACATTTTGCTATTTTGTTGTTCATTGACTGAGTATGGCCATAGTAAACTGGGGAAGACAGAGCAGGCGGGGAATAAGATTGTTTTAAATAACTTAAAAAACAGATTAAATTCTACCATATATGAATTAGTTTCCAGTATTTTTTATCATGAAAGATTGTAAATAACAATTGGATTATTGACAAAGAAAAACATTGAAGTGTTTTAATGGTCTTGTGAAAGTTAAGGGGAATAGGTATGTATGTAGATGAAGATATGTTAATGAGTAGTTTTTGCTAGAGAACCTGAAAGAACATATAGAGAAATTATGTAGTTTAGTGACTTACATATTCAACTGGGTGTTGGCTCTCTTAACGGCGATACTGGTGCCAAAATGTACGCATGATTTTTCCTGTAGTGTCCGTGGGGATATACAAACATACAGACGGATTAAAACAGGTATTGTATCGTTCCTGTAGGTGGTAAGGTAAAAAAAATAAACACTCGTAAGATGGTTAGCTGCTGAGGGAAAACTAAAAACAAACTTGGGTCAAAATACACTGAAACAAGACTAGTACAGGGAAGACGTCCAGGAAGCGAGGCGGAACAAGCTAAGGATGGACCCTGTTAATCCACGTAGTAGCCTTAACAGGGGATAGATTAAGGAAGGAAGGAGGTTTGAAGGATATATGAGATTAGGATGGGAGTGGTGGGTGAAGTGAAGGAGTGTGTGGTGAGAGGGTCTGGATAGGTCGGTAGGATAGATGGCCAAAGACTAACCGTGAATAACTGAGATGAACGGGCATGACAGTGTGGCAAGATCCAGTGACAGCATGATGGAGTCGACCTCTGAGTGCAGTAGACGATCCCAGTGAGTACGGTATCTTAAGCTCTAGAGTACTATTTCATTGTACTCAAATAGCCTGATAAATAAGGTATCTAAACCCCTTTAGTACGATGCCAACCCCTGAGTACAGTGGAATAGTCCAATGAGTAAGGATAATTTTAATCCATTGAGTATGATAACTTAAGCCATGGGCGATGACTGTGTTAATCCTATGAATATGTTATCTTAACCCAGTAAGTGTTAGATTAATTCATCGTTCTGAAGGGGTTAAGTCATCGTTCTGAAGGGGTTAAGTCATCATCCTCAAGGGGTTAGTCACCGTTCTTAATAATAATAATAATAATAATAATAATAATTATAATAATATAAAAGATTTTAACTATTCTTCTTCTTCCACTTGTTTACCTGAGTTATCTTTAGTGACTCTCTTATCTGTTATTCTTTTACATTTTTTCTTATTTCCTGACACTTATCATGATAATTACTTTAGAGAAAATGTGGCGTGTGTGTGTGCGTGCGTGTGTGTGTGTGTGTGTGTGTGTGTGTGTGTGTGTGTGTGTGTGTGTGTGTGTGTGTGTGTGTGTGTGTGTGTCAGGACTTTACATCCTCACAGCACTCTCATGTTTGAGGAGGAAGATGAAGAAGAGGAGGAGGAGGACGAAGAAGAGGACGAAGAGGAGGAAGAAGAGGAGGAGGAGGAAGAGGAGGAGGGACATAAATAACGAGAAGGAAAGTATAAATGACTGAGTGAGTGACCGTAGACAATACCAACATGATCAAGGGCTCGTATGAGTGACCGCGTACCTCACAAACCGCACTGACTGGACTATCTACACGTGTGAGTGACCAACTGACCATGGAAGTAGGTGAGTGACTCCTTTAGTCAAGCAGCGACAAACTTCATTGGTTCGATAGGTCCTCCTACAGCTATGAGGTCGAGGTTTAATGGCATCTGAAGTGAGCTGTGCTAATTGAGTGTTACTCTTTATTGGCTTTATAACCTGAGTCGGGCTTGTTGCGTACAAGATCCACTCGTATGTGGGTAAAGCTGGTCGCTGATTGGTTCATACACGACCGTGATGTCAACTTGTGTCCGTCCCACTCTCTGGTAAAGTAAGACTTTCTGTTAGGTTAGGTTAGATAGGCTACGATAGGTGTAGATTGATTAGTTAGTTGAGGTGTGGTGTCGAGTGGGTACGGCTCTTGTCTCTTGACCTGAGGGTCGCTAGTTCAATCCGTCATCCCACCACACACACACACACACTCAGCTTTTTTTTCTCTCTCTCTCTCAGCATAGTTATTTTAGGAGAAATGACTGAGTGTAACCTAAAAAAAATCTAAATTATATGTGAATATCAGTTCTGAATTTTAACTTGTGTAGCTATGACGTTCTGAACTCACATAGTACCACTAGCAGTTATGGAAATCAATTAATTTTTCTCAAAGGTTTCATGGAACAACTTTTTTTTTCTCGGGTTTATTTAAAAATAATTCCTCGTGATATCTATTTTTCACATCAGTTTGTTTCAGTTTATTCTGATATATATTCGTTTTTATTTTATTTTATTTTATATGCTATTTTTTATTATTTTTATATATATTTTGTCTTCAATTTTTATTCATTAATTTTTTCTCCGTCGGTTACTCACTATTTTTTATTATTTTTTCTTTATTTTTTTCTTTCCTGGTTATACATATTTTACATCTAATAATATCCTTCTACTCTTCATTCTTGGTTATTCACGTTATATTTACATTAATTTCCTTCCATTCTTTCATTTTTTCCTAGTTAAGGACGCGTTTTTTCCCATTTACGTTTATCCAGTAATTTATTCATATCAAAGCTGTTTTTTCCCCAATTTGTACTTTTCTTCCTCACAAAACATTCTCAAACTTGTCCCCAGTTCATACAGTTATTTATGTCTGTATAATCTGTAATTTTCAACACATATTTCTTGCTAGTAAATCGTGAATGTTAAACGTCTTGTCAATTATTTTTTTGCTTCAGTTAATGGTTTCCTAAAATGTATATATAACATCTATATTTTTTTATGGAGTCTTTTCCGTATATTTGGGTCATATACTCTCTCTCTCTCTCTCTCTCTCTCTCTCTCTCTCTCTCTCTCTCTCTCTCTCTCTTTCTCTCTCTCTCTCTCTCTCTCTCTCTCTCTCCACCCATGCAAGTACATAATTAATATTTTATACTGCAGCGTAGACCATAACTTACAAAACCATTGAAGCGTTGGAATGTAAAGTACAGGACATATATTGAACTTTCGTGTGTGAGCAGTTTAGAATGGGTCAATGTCATGAACGTGAGCACTGGTGTGTGTATGTGTGTCTGTGTGTGTGTGTTTTATGTGTGTGTGCGTGTGTGTTAGCGTTACTGGGTCACTCGTTTAACGTTAAAAGCTGTCAGTAAAAAAAAAAAACGAAGAAAAACAGTAAACATTCAAACACTTTCTGGTAATATTCTCAGTGGTTATAATGAGAACCGGTCTTGAGTGAGAGAGAGAGAGATGCACAGGTAGACAGGAAGAGCAACATAGGTAGATATCAGAGAGAGAAAAAGAAAATACGAAGAAAGCAGTAAGAAGGGCGAAAGAAAAAATGAAAGAAAACAAAAGATTAACAAAATTAAACTCTCCAGGTGCTTGATCTGAGACAAATTGTTACAAACGCCATTAAATATGTGGGATTGGCTTACTCACATTAGGAACAATTCAATGAAACTTGGAACCTTCCCTTCCCTTTCCTCCCCCCCCCCAAAAAAAATCCCATATAAATCTGTTTTTCTATCTTTCTTTCTCTCTTTTTTTCTCATTTTTGTTCTTTTCCTCAGTTATTGTTTTTCTTTTCTCTGATTTTTCCTTCTCTATTTTTTCCTTCTTTCTCTCTATCTCTGTGTTTTTTTCTTCACTTTTTCTGCCTCTCCTCGTTCTTCTCCTTTCATCTTTTATTCTATTTCTCTCTTGTTTGTTTTTTTATATTTCATTTTTACGACGTTCAATATTTTTCTCCCTTTCTTTTTATTCTTTCTCCTCTTCCCTCTATCTTGCGCCTGTTAATTTTGTTTTCTCTCCAGTTATCAATTATCTAACTCATTTTTTGCCTCTTGTCTCCATCCTGTCTTCCTTCTCGTTCCACCAAATCTTCCTCCTCTTCCTCATACTGCTCTTGCCGCTGATCTTCCTCCTCCTCTTACATTTTCTGTTTCTCCTCCTGCTCCATCATCTGTTTCTCCCCCTCTTATTCTATCTTCCGTTTCTCCTCCTCCTCCGTACACAAGCCTCAACGCCTCCGTCAGCTGGTGGTAGGTCTCTGCAATTTCTCGTCCTGAAACACACGACAAATATCCACGGAGCCTCATCGTAGCGACCGCCACTAGTGCCCTGAAGTCCCTCTCCCCCTCTCTAACCCTCTCCCTAGCCCTTTCCCCTCTCTAACACTCTCCCTAGCCCTCTCCCCTCTCCCCCATCAGTCTAGCCCTCAATACTAGCCCCTCTTACTTCCTCAGCACTCTCCATAACCCTCTCCAAAACCTCTCTATAGATATGACTTGTCCCTCTCTCCATCCTCACTCTAGCCCTTTCCCCAGCCCTTACTCTAACCCCTCTTCTCAGGCCTCACTTTCTCCTGTAGCCCTTCTCTCACTCCTCATTTTACCCGTTTTCCACGGCCCTGTTTCCCCTTCACTCAGCCCTTTCCTTCCCTTATCCCTCTCACTTCCTTTCCTTAGTCCTTAACCCAGGTCGCCTCTCTCTCTCTCTCTCTCTCTCTCTCTCTCTCTCTCTCTTTACAGTTCCTCCAGCCCTTTTCACCCTTAACCTCTTCGTAGTCTTCTCCTCGCCCTCTCTGGGTCTTGCTAATCTCGAGCTTTTGATAGATTTAAGAGTAAAGAATAACCCCTCTAACAGGCCTCGTGTCTAGTCGTTGTTTATTGAGTATTATGTAGATTCTGGTCGTGCGTAGTGAGGGTGGACATCAAACTACAATGGCACATCGACTTGGTTCACTTTCAGCTGACCGTCGCTCCTCTGTTCAAGTTTTTTTTATTTTATTTTACTGTACTAAACTATACGACGTAACCTAATGCAGCGTTTGACACGAGTTGTACATCATTATGTTCCCTTTATGTAAAGATAAAAGACTTTTTTTAGCGGATTATTGCCGACCAGAGGTGAGCTGTGGCTGAGTAGATACAATTCTCGCTTCATATTCCTAGGATTATTGGCTTGCACTTAGTGGATTCCCAGTTCACCCATCTGTGAATTGGTACCTAACTTTGCATCTGGGGAAAGTGGGTGATTTTTTAGTATACAGTGCCGGCCATGATGGTTCTTTCGTGCTAAAAAAAAATAGGATTAGTTATTAGTGTGTTGTATCCGTGCTGTTATTTTTACCCCCAGTGAATATTTTGAACATAGAGAAAATAAGACAATAAATGAATATATAAAACACAATACACATATGAAGAAGAATCGTGAGTTCTGTGTTTAGTTCTCTCGTGTGTTCAGAGTCATGTAGCGTAGGAGACCGTCCAGTTGTACCCGGTAAAGTTCCCTTGTAAAGTTTAGGGCAAAGTTAAAAAATATTAAGTTAATAATTATGCTATTTATTTATATTTTACAGTGTGATTATTTATATGATAGTTCTTATTTACAGTCAAGTTTAAATTTAAAAAAAATATATAAAAATGTATATAAATTATCACTTTATCGAAATTTTATCTAAATTACCTGATATATTAATTTATTTATCGCCGGAAGCTTTTAGTTCGGTGGTCTGTGTGTGGGGTTTTTATTTTACCAGTATATCAATTACTAGTGTTTATTCCTACTGTAGCGGCAGAAGTTCATGAGAGACCTTTAATGGCTCAATTTGTCGGCTTATTTGTCTCGTATTTTTCTGTCAATAGTTCAGAGTTAGTAGACCGAGTACTTTATATCGATGACTGCACCTTCGACTATGACAATTTATTTTTGTATTATTTTGTGTTCATTTCTTTTTTTGTGTGTTTAGTCTCTCTCT
>NW_024752566.1:0-16204 GCF_018991925.1 Homarus americanus
CCCTCTCACCTCTTACTCTCCCTCTCACCCCTTCCTCTCCTTCTCACCCCTTCCTCTCCCTCTCACCCACCTCCTCTCCCTCTCACTCCCCTCCGCTACTCAGGAGAGAGGGTACGTCTACGTGAGTCTGACAGCGTGGGAACTGTTCTCTCCAGTCACGCCTCCTGTCATCCGGGTGTCAGCCGTGACGACCCGCTGACAGCTGCACGTTGCTCGGGATTAAACGACTTGTCGGAACCTGACGTTGCACAGCTGGCTCACTTTCCTCTCAAAACACACGCGGATCAGGGCATGATTGATGGGTATGATAGGAAGGCCGAATGATTGATTGATTGATGAATTGAAGGGATATGCATTTTGATAGATTGATAGACTGATAGATGTGATGGATAGCCAGCCAGCCAGACAGACAGACAGACACAGACAGATATAGACTGGATTGATGAATAGACAGATAGACACAGTAGATTGGTTGATTGACAAATAGATAAATAAATAAACAGAATGATGATTGAACAAATAATTAGTTGAATAAATTGATAGATTGAATATTAATAAATGGATGGATGTTTTAATTGCTTCCGATGTTTATTTACAAGAAATAATATAGTTGTATATATAAATGAACTATATAAACACACATATATAAATTTACATATAGAAACGCACAAACTTATACACATTGAAGTACAGTACATTTATATAGATTATAAAGCAAAGACAGGGAAGTAGAAACATACACACACACATAGACACACAAACAAACACGTACAAATAACCACACACACACATACACACACAAAACACAAAAGATACACACAAACGCACTTACACAGAAACATACAACATGCACACACACACAGACACACACACATACACACACACACACACACACACACACACACACACACACACACACACACACACACACACACACAACATACACACACACATAGACACACAAACAAACACGTACAAATAACCACACACACACACAAAACACACACACAAAACACACACACACACACATCAATCATCTACTTCACATTGGGTGGATCAGTGTGAAATTTTAGGCAGTGTTTGCAAAGATAGATTACAGGGTTGGAAGCTGCTGAGGGTCTGTCACTCTTACCAGCTTTAGCACGTCAACACGATAGAGACTAATCTCAACACCGGGGGATTCTCTCACATTAATCATCATTTGCTCACAACACTTCTCCACACCTGTAAAAAACTCACCTGAACCTTCCGACACTTTAATTAAAATGAATCACCTTTGTAAATCGGCGTGAAAGACCAGCGCATTTATATTACATATTACTTAAATTACACTCAGTAACTTAAAGAAGTTCACATTTTCTCTATAACATAATTTGCTTTTCATGGCTGCTATAGTGTGTGTACGGAGAGAGAGAGAGAGAGATTACAGTCTTTCTATAATTATAAATATACCGTCACCGTTTAGCTGTTTATTTTCACTTAGTTATATGATCTGTCACTACTGTCAGTTAGACGCACCTGTCTCCACGCAGTTTTACCATCACATGTATATGAATCCTGATTTTGATACCTGTATTACCTTTCGTCACACTCCCGTACACACCTGCCTTCCTCTGACGTCAGTGCCGTCTACACACCTGTTATCACTGGTCCTTAGCCCCAGGTATACAGTTTCCTTCACCTGTCAACATCTCCGTCTCCACACGTCTCCACCTGTCAAGCTTACATCCGCCGTTGAGCTGTTTGTTCGGAGGCATGCTGTCAAGGTCCACCATCGTGGAGTAATCTGTCCAGCGCCGCCTCCACTCACGAAAAAGCTGAAACGTGACGTCTGGTGAGAGGGCGGGTGGGGGATGAACAGATGCCATTAAGAGCTGTTTGTTTGGAGGCAAGAGTACCTGGAGGACGCTGGTGTGGTGGAGGAGGGAGGGTACTGGCGCCTTCATGCCCGCTACCTGCGAGTGAGGGAGGGTGGGTTAGCGCCAGGGTCGCCAATAGTGCCTCAAAACGCAACTTTTCCTCCTCTCTTCGTGTCTCCTCCCTCTGAAAATCCATTTCTCTACGTCGCTCGTCCCGGTCGTCCATCCACCTCCGAATTGTGGCAATGTCCGTCTGGGGCATCACCGTCTCCACACGTCTCAACCTGTCAAAAGTTCTGTCCGTTAACTCCTTCACCTATCGACATCTCCTGTCTATAGGCTGTCATCATCACCATCTACACCACAACTGCAGGTAGACACACGGCTTCCTCGACCTGTCATCACCATCAGGTACACTCGTCACAACCACCACCAGGGCCACTCTCTGACATAATCGCCAGTGTCATCGACTAAACTCTCCAATCGGTCGAGACCTCGAAACTCTATCTTACGAAGCACGAAATCCATCCAGGTATTACACGCGCGGCACGAACCTTCTTCAAGACTACAGCAGGAGGAAACAACAGCGACGAAAAGTCCCTTATGATGTACTCGTCCTTCTCATGAAGCTCCTGTAGAAGGCCGTCTTGTTGAAGGGACTGTTAGAGAAATACCCTCCTATTGGATAACATCAAGGAGTATTTACCATCTGTAGGAGTCGTCTTTATACTTGTTGAGTTTAATGAGGAGTGAGGGAAGGGGTAGAGGGGTAAGTTCCTCCTCGTTTCTCCTGTTGGTGGTCTCTCTCGTCTGTGTGTCTTCAGCTCCCCCCTTCGCCCGGAGTCCACGCGTGTTGTGCCTCCCGCCGGGTAATTGACTTATCGAGTCGGCGTCGTGAGGAATTGTGGTGTTATTATGATTACTATCATTGCCCGGTGACCTCGTATCACCGGGGCGCGAGGGTGAGTGGGGGGGAGGGGAGGTAGAGTGCGTGGCAGCAGAGAACGAAAATGGTTGGAATTTGAGTGTGTGTGTGTGTGTGTGTGTTGAAGTAAGAGTCATGTATAGTAGTGTGTGTGCTGGAGTGAGAGGGTAAGAACGTGTGTGTTGGACTGAATGTTGTGAAAAAAGTTTGTTGTAGTGAGAGGCAAGTGTGGTAGAGTGTGTGTTGCTGTAAGAGGGAGATGTGACAAAGTCTGTGTTGGAGTGAGAAGGATGTATAGTAGCGTGTGTGTTGAAATGAGATGGAAGTGTGATGGAGTGTGTGTGTGTGTGTGTGTGTGTGTGTTAGAGTGCGAGGTGGTTGTAGTAGTGTGTGTGTGTGTGTGTCCTGTAGACCGTGAGATAGGAGCATTTAAGTGTGTTTGAATGGTAAGGTTATCTACCGAAGTGAATAAATATAACATTGCTCAGTACAAGAACGACATATAATGAAGATGTAAGTTAATTAAAGTGTCTCCTGTAGGTTATGTATCTAAGCTACTGTGCCGAGTAGCAACCCTGTACATAAGCTACTGTGCCGAGTAGCATTTATATATATAATCACGTGGCAAACGTGGCAACACTGCACGTGTTATGTGGCAACATTGCCCCGAGGCTGCCATATGGCAAGGCAGCCTTAGTCTGACTGTGTGAGCCGTGCATGGCACACGCGAGTCACCACTTGTGTTTCTCTCATCCATAATAAACGGACTCAGTGTTACTCAGTGTTTCTCTACCCATCACTGCATTCTTCAGTGCACACTAGTAACTATCATGGCGCAGTGCCTAGGATCTGTGGACTTACAAAGTGTGTGAAAGGTGCCGAGACAGTTACGTCTGCCGGTGATGCGCGTCATGCGCGTCATGCGCGTCGACTCATAGTGTGTTGTGTTGTGTTGCGCTGTGTTTCGCCGCGATGTGCAGTGTTGTTCCGTCACAGTGCGTTTTAGTGACGGTGGCAGTGTTAGTGTCAGTGTATTAGTGTGTGTCTAGAGCTGAGAGTTGAGCATTGGCCTGTTTTTTTGTGGTTCCCACGGAGCACGCAGGCGTACACCCTTCTCGTGCGACATCCGGTGGGACACTGGTCTTGCCTCCGCCTCCGCAGGCCACCACACACCGCTCTCTGAGACACACACACACGCACGCACGCACTCACTCACGGACAGAACAGTGGACTATATGCGTTATATCTGCACTGTTTATGTCATATATATGTGGTTCGAGCTGTTGAGGCGCCACTTTATATACTAAACAGTGCAGTCCACGCACACACAAAGATGGGAGGTAAGAAGGGACAACGTCAAGATGGGAGACACGACTCCCCACCACCTTCCCCTCCACCGGGCGCAGACTCTCATCCTCCACCTCCTGTGACGGACATTGCCACAATTCTGAGGTGGATGGACGACCGGGACGAGCGACGTAGAGAAATGGAACTTCAGAGGGAGGAGACACGAAGAGAGGAGGAAAAGTTGCGTTTTGAGGCACTATTGGCGACCCTGGCGCTAACCCACCCTCCCTCACTCGCACACCAAGGCCCCAATATCCTCCCTCCTCCACCACACCAGCGTCCTCCAGGTACTCTTGCCTCCAAACAAACAGCTCCCAAGGCATCCGTTCAACCCCCACCCGCCCTCTCACCAGACGTCACGTTTCAGCTTTTTCGTGAGTGGAGGCGGCGCTGGACAGATTACTCCACGATGGTGGACCTGGACAGCATGCCTCCAAACAAACAGCTCTTCCAACTGCGGATGTGTTTGTCGCTGGAGACCCAGAGAGTTTTGGAGCACACGTTGCAAGTGCCTCCCGATTCTACATCTTCAGTGACGGATGTGCTCGATCTTTTACAGGAGCATGTTAAGGGTCGAAACAACGAGGCTTTGCGTCGCCGTGCCTTCACCAGCTGCAAGTAGGCGGAGAACGAATCCTTTGACGACTTTTTTGTACGCTTGAAGAGTTTGTCGGAGGAGATCGACGTCTGCAAGGCGCACAGCCGGGAATGTGAGGAAGCCTGGATCAAGCACGGGATCTTGACAGGTGTCAGGCACAAAGAGTTGATGCAGCGACTCATCCCCCTGGACACTTCCTCCACGCTCCAGGTGGTAGTGACTGAATGTCGGTCATACGAGGCCACCAAGTCCGCCACCTCTGTCTTACGGGCCCCACCTGCTGTGAGAGCTATCTCACAATACAAGAAGGATAAGAAGGCGGCCAACAACGCGAAGGCTGCCACACGTTCTTCCACGCCTCCGCCTAGTGCTTCCTATGGCAGCTGTGGAAAGCAGCACAGCCCCAAGACTTGCCCGGCCGCCGACGCACTGTGTCGTGGATGTGACCGTAAGGGCCACTGGTCTAACACAGACAGGTGCCCTGCACGAGGCCGCAAGTGTCAGGCCTGTGGTCGCTATGGACACTACTACAAGTGCTGCCACCAACCCAAGCCCAAAAGCCCAAGACGAGGACAGCAGCGCACTTCCCTCGGGGTGGTTCGCACGCAGCCCCCTCCAGATGGCCCACGCAGCCCCAAGCAGCAGCGGAGTCACATCAGGAGGGTGGAATCGACCACACGCCCCAGGGCTACCCCTGCCCAGATCCTGTATGGTCACCCTCTCTGCTCTTGCGTTCCTACACACGCCAAGGCCTTTGCGAAGGACTGGCAGACCAAAGCCGAGAGCTGTGACCGCCGCGCCGCTTCACGTGCCCAGGACGCCAAGGCTCGGTCTGACGACCGTGCCCGCCCTCTTCAGCCACTGGAGATTGGTGCCCTTGTCCGCGTCCAGGACCCGACGACGACACGCTGGGACAAGGTGGGCATAGTGATGGGCGTCGGCCGGTCGCGGGACTACAAGGTCAGGATGCCGAGCGGCCGTGTCTGGTGGAGGAACCGCCGCTTCCTCCGGCCAGTCCCACCCCCTGCTGCTGGCCCCTTGACCGAGGACGAGTCACCTACACCTCACGAGGATCCGCCCCACAGTGCACCTCGACGCTCGGAGCGACTTAGGATTAAGAAGTCCGCTCAAGACAAAGACTATGAGCGTGAGGGGGGAGGGAGATGTAGGTTATGTATCTAAGCTACTTTGCCGAGTAGCAACCCTGTACATAAGCTACTGTGCCGAGTAGGAACCCTGTACATAAGCTACTGTGCCGAGTATCATTTACAGTATATGTATAATCACGTGGCAAACGTGGCAACACTGCACGTGTTATGTGGCAATATTGCCCCGAGGCTGCCATATGGCAAGGCAGCCTCAGTCTGACTGTGTGAGCCGTGCATGGCACACGCGAGTCACCACTTGTATTTCTATCATCCATAATAAACGGACTCAGTGTTACTCAGTGTTTCCCTACCCATCACTGCATCCTTCAAGGGAACACTAGTAACAACCATCTCCCTCTAAATGTTTTGTGGGTGTATAATGGTGAACATTTTTATAACACAGTAGATATCTCAATTTATAAGAGGAGAAAACGTCTATAAATAACTTTAGGATTATAACTATGATTATAAACTATAAGAAGAAATTATAATGTACTTGAAAGCACTGAAAGATGCATTTGAAGTATATATATATATATATATATATATATATATATATATATATATATATATATATATATATATATATATATATATATATATATATATATATATATATATATATATATATATATATATATATATATATATATATATATATATATATATATATATATATAATTTTTTTTAATATACCAGGTGTGATGAAGGTAATTTTTCATAATTGGGTCAAAACGCTTGAGACACAGTATGACTTTGGCTATTAAACGAGTTTCGGGTTACATATTGGAGAGTAATTTGTATATCCGAATAGTAAACAACGAGCAAGAAGTTTTTAAAGCATTAGTATGGTTAAGGTGTAGAATGTAAATGTACACCGTGTGGGTATAGAACGTAGGTGTGTATGTAGTTAGTGTATGATAGTAGATATAAAAGCATATAAAGAAAAAACTGTATTTAAACATATATTCGTGTTGGCAGATTATATGTCTCTGTTTGTTTTAGAGTACTGTAGGTATTTTTTGTTTCATAAATAATACGTAGTCTTCTTTATCTAACGCCTCCCATCAACATCAGTTCACGTTATCACAAGGTGTAATTTCACGCTTCATATGTTCAATAAGTTGGAAGAATACCAGCAACCCACCTCTCTTGTTCTCTCGCAACACGACTCCTCTTGACCAGTCCAGATGTTCTTTTGTCCGCACGATATGTAAATGATCCGCATAAAAGTGACCAAATTGGAGTCGTGTATGGAGAACAGCTGGACGACGGACTCTTAGGCTCCGCGGTGGTTCTTTGTGTGTCAATGTGATGCTCGGTGAGGCTTCTTTTATGAATATTGTGGAGCATTAGTGACGATTCAGAGTTATTTATGTATGTTGGGGGTTTGATGAAGTTTATTTATATCCATATAACTTGTCAAAATTACCTTAATAATAATGTACTATAGGACGTAACAATAATGTATGTTTATTTCAGTCGTATAATACACTAAATACAGAATAAACATCAAACTTAATAATGTTTTATGTTGGGTTTACAGTCCATCTCTTATGGCCACAAAACACTAAAGTAAATATGTATATATAACTTATTCTTTAAATCAACTTTTATTACAAGTCCTGTCGAAAATGGCCAATAACAATAATAGGTTAAAGTTACTCTCCAAGATGTTCGTAACTGAAAGAACTTCATGATAGTTAATGATTATATTCTCAGGGTCCTCAGTTCCTGTATCAGTGAACAGAAAGAATCAAACCTATTATCAATCGTGTTCTTCCTTTTACTGTTTGTCATGGTTCCTCAAACACCCTTCCACACGGCACCATCACCAAATCCGACAATTTCATGCTTGTCTCTGTCGTTCTCATCAGCTCACAATTTCAGTTTATTTGTGACACGAAGGAGGCTGTAGGACACTTCTTTCTACGAACCGAGGAGAGAGAGAGAGAGAGAGAGAGAGAGAGAGAGAGAGACTTTGAACCTAAAATGTCGAAGTGGTGTAGAAAATTAAATTTAACCAATCATATGTTTACGTCATTCATTATTGTGTATGAAAATTAATGGACAAACGAGTGAGAGATATAGTGTCCTTCTGTGGCACACACACACACACACACACAAACACACACACACACACACACACTCACATATAAACAAGACACTAATGTTAATGCTTGACCTGTATATTTATATATGTATATAACTTGGAAAATGTTATATGTAAATTTACCGAACTGTCTTATTGAAATATATAAACAACACCTTCATGCTAAAGACATTCACTTGTGTGCTTATACATAGATTGATACAGGTACAGATGATTAACATATTTAATTACAGGTATATTGGTTGATGAATAAATAAACAGATAAAACCAAATAGATTTATAGAAAAGTAGGTCAGTAAAATAGATAAAAGACACAAATAGATGGATAGATTGACTACTAGGATGAGAAATTGATACTTATATATATGTAGATAAGGAGATATAAACCTTATAATGAATTTGCAATAAACTAATAAATTATGACATGAGAATAGCATTTTGTATGTATGTATGTATGTATGTATGTATGTATCTGCCTGCCTGTCTGTCTGTCTGTAATAATAATAATAATAATAATAATAATAATAATAATAATAATAATAATAATAATAATAATAATAATAATAATAATAATAATAATAATAATAATAATAATAATAATAATTAACGGTTTATTGAAAGAGCATGGCAGCCGGAAGGCTGAAAATATACAGTTACATAATTGGGGAATGGGTCTCTTGATTTACAAATAACATACAAGTAACATACAGTAAGTGATACAAATATGATGTATAATAACTAGGTGGGGAGAAGCTCAAACTACAGGGCATTTCTACATAGTAACAGTGTAAAAAGTAAGATTGACTGGGAGTGAATACACTGGTTGATTACAAGTTATTGATAATTTTTACAATGGTTGGGACTGGACTGTTCTTATAGCGATCAGTCCGTGCTCGTATGGGCTGGATGCAGTTGTGGTGTCGAACAACAATTCTCAGACGAGGGATCTCGGGTGGTAGTTACCGTCTGTCTGTCTCAGTATAAACTAAGAAGAAAATATGCAGAATAACACACACACAAACAAAGAGAACGAAGATAAAAAATATTACGTAAATTAATATGCATTACAAGTACAGAACATTAAGAAAACCATAATAAAGTTAATGCATCACAAGCACAGGGAATAAACAGTGTTACATGTACTTTAAGTCAGATCAAGTACAGAGCATTAAGTAGAACATATGTAAGTTAATATGTAGTAAGTAATGACTATAATATCACATGTTCTTTAATGCATTACAAACAAGTACAAAACAACAACAACAGATGTAACTTAATTAAAAAAAACAAGCAATGAGTATTATGTGAAATGTGCTTTAATGCATAACGAGTACAGGGGATTAGAGTCCAGACTTATGAGCTGCTGTGTTAAGAAAACTTTCACTTGCCTTTGTAATGCCCGACGTATATCTGCTTGTGTCTTGTAGTTGAGGTTCACCGCCACGACATATCATTCTCATTTTTCACATCTCGAATATTACGAAGAAATACGTGATTATTGTCTTTTAGTACACACACATACTGATTTGATTTAGCCTTTTTTCTTATGAATTTTGCCTCAATCTTCTTCTTCTCTTATTTTTTACCTTTTTTTCATATGGGTAATTCTCTCTCTCTCTCCTTGTCGTTTTTGTGTTCCTTCCTCTTCCTGTCTTTTCGTCTGCTTTGTTTCTTTATTCCGTGTTTTTCTTCCTCTTTCTGTTCCTCTAATCGTTTCACTAATAGTTTTTATTTACTAATCCTCCCTTCATCTCTCTCTCTCTCTTCCCCCCAACGCAAACCCCTTCCATGCTTCCAACCCCTCCTCCACACCTCCCATTCCCTCAGCACCCCTCAGAACCCCTCCTCTCCTCCCATCCTGGCACCCTCCTTTCTCTCACACCCCCTCCTCTCTCCCATCCCAGAATTCTCCTTCCTCCCCAAGCACCCCCCCTCCCTCCCTCTTCTCCATCCCCAGCACCCTCCTTTCCTCCCCACTCAAGCACCCCTCCCTCCCTCTCCATCCTTTCTCCCCCCAAGCACCCCCTCCCTCCCCCCTCCTTCATCCCAGCACCCCTCCTTTCTCCACCCCACACCCCTCCTCCCTCCCCATCCCCAGCACCTCCCTCCCCTCCCCTCCCAGGCATCCCCCAGCACCCTCCCTCCCACCCAGCATCCCCTGTACCCCTCCCTCCCACCCCTCTCAGATCCCCCTCCCATCCCCCAGCATCTCTTCCCTCCTCATCCCCCAGCACCCCTCCTCTATCCCGCACACCCCTCCTTCTCCACCCCTACAGCACCCCTCCCTCCCATCCCCTGCAGCACCCCTCCCTCCCTCCCATCCCCTGCACCCCCACCCACCCATCCCTTCAGCACCCTCCTCCCACCCCCAGCATCCCTCCCTCCCATCCCCAGCATCCTCCCTCCCATCCCCAGCACCCCTCCCTCCCATCCGGCAGCACCCTCCTTTTCTCCACCCTAAGCACCCTTCCCTCCCCATCCCCAGCACCCCTCCTCTCCCATCCCCCAGCACACCTCCCTCCCTCCCTCTTCGTCTTATCTAGGCAGATAGTGTACAATTTTCGTCTTAAACAATGACAGTGGTCCGGGGAGTGATGACAACAATCATTTATAGACTTGTTTGTGAATTGATTCTAACTGGCGGTTGGGTGGAGACGGGTGTGGGATGTTGGCTAACAGGGGAATGTAATACAGGTACGGGGGTTCGATTCTGGAGTTTTGACTTCTGTTTAGGAGAAGGCCAGAAAGTCCAGCTAAATGATCGTGTGATAATGTTTTGTGACTGTCCGTCTGTCCGTCCGTCTATTCGTCCTTCCGTCTGTTTGTCTCTGGTCTTAAGCTTGATGAAAGACTTTCCTAATACTAATACCCAACAATTTATTCTCGTATACCAACACACATTCATTATTACATATCATCTTAATTCCTTCCTTAAGAGTCACTCTTCAACCTCCTCATTAAGTACACCACACTTGTCATACTGGAAAAAAAAGTTACGTACGACCACTAACGACCCCCTTACTACTACTATATACACTGCTTACTAATTCCCTGCGTCTCTCTCCCCCTTCTCTCCTCCTCCTTCTCCTTCACCCTGCCCTCCTTCTCTCTCCCCCCTTCCTGCCTCCCCTTCTCCCCCCCCCGTGTTCTTCCTTTCCATTCCCTCCTACCCCTTGCTCTCTCTTCCCCACCTTTCCTTCCTCCTCCCCCTGCCCTCTTCCTCCCTCTTCTCTCCCCCTTCCCTCCTTACCTCTTAGACCTTCTCGCCTCCTCCTATCCACCTGCCTTATTATTCCTTCCCTCCTCCTCTAACCCTGCCCCCTTCATCCCTCCTTCCCTCCTCTTACTCCCTCTGCCTTCTTCCCCCCTCCTCTCCCCTCTTCCTCCCCTTCTTTTCTCTCCTCCCTCTCCTGCCCTTCCCCTACCATGTCCTCTTCCTCCCCCCTGCCCAGCTGACCTCCCGAGCCACACAACAACGGGGGGTCTGACCATGTACGCTGCGCTTTCGTTCTGTCACCCAGAATACGAATGGCCATCTTACACGTCATCGCGAGTTGGTCCTCTTGTTTAATTTATCTTCCTTCCCGATTGTTCAAAATTCTACCGTCGGTTTTAAAAAGATTTCTCTTGTGATGTAAGCAAGTTGTAAAGGCTTATATGTGAACTACAACTACTACTACTACTACTACTTTTTCAATGTGGCGCCCAGCCTCCTCCAATAGGCACATCTTTGCTACCATTTTATTACCTTACTATTAAATATTCTAATACAAAAGTAGCGACTCTAGCTGAGTTATAGTAGTTAAGCCGCAGATCTATGCGTCATTCAGTGACTTTTGCCTCATAGTCAACATATGCGACCATTGTCGGCCTTGGGGGCCGAAGATTTCGTTCCTCCGAGGTATAGCAAAGCAGACCTAAGCAGAGAGGACAGTTGACATCTCAATCAGGTTGCAGCGTAACTTCTGGGCTGCTGCTTCTGTTCGGATAACACCTTAGCCAGTCTTTGCTTTATCTTCCTTTAGTTTATCCAGACACTTCTCTCTCTCATCTCTTTTTTTTTAGACTGGTGTAATTACCAACTTTGTTATGCGCTTAATGACCTTAGATGTTGAATCACAGTAGTAATCATTGATTCAATCGTATCTTCATCTTGAACCACACACCAACACAAGGATCCGAAACATGAAATCAGAAATATCCATCCAGGGATTCAAAGTATGGAGCCAGAAATCCGAAACACGAACCCAAAGATCCGAAATAGGAACCAGGGACTCGAAGCGTCAACTCAGATATCCGAAGCATGAACCCGAAGATCAGAAACATTATTCATTCGCAAATTGGTTTAAGTCGTATCAGGTGAGTTGTTGTCTCAGCCACGCTTGTAAACAAAAGCAATTAGTAGTCTGACAGGTGACAGGTGAAAGCACAGATCATCTGACGTCTATGTGAGGAACTTGTGCTGTCAGCGATGGTGCGGTCAGGCAGGGTCTCATGTTGTCAGTGATGGTGGTGATGGTGGTGGTGGCAGTGTGGTCAGCAGGGTCTCATGTTGTCAGTGCGGTCAGCAGGGTCTCATGTTGTCAGTGCGGTCAGCAGGGTCTCATGTTGTCAGTGCGGTCAGCAGGGTCTCATGTTGTCAGTGATGATGGTGGTGGCAGTGTGGTCAGCAGGGTCTGCAGATGGTGGGCAGTGTGGTCAGTAGGGCCCTTGGTGTTGTCAGAGAGGTGGTAAGGGGGGTAGTGGGTCAGCAGGGCTTGCGTTGTCAGTGATGGTGGTGGTGGGCAGTGCGGTCAGTAGGGTCTCATGTTGTCAGTGAGTGGTGGTGGTGGGCAGTGTGGCCAGGGCCAGTGTTGTCAGTGATGGTGGTGGTGTGTGTGTGGCCAGCAGGGCTCTATATTGTGGATGGTGTTGGTGGCAGTGTGGTCAGTGGGTCTCTGATGTTGTCAGTGATGGTGGTGGTGGCAGTGTGGTCAGCAGGGTCTCATGTTGTCAGTGATGGTGGTGGTGGCAGTGTGGTCAGCAGGGTCTCATGTTGTCAGTGATGGTGGTGGTGGCAGTGTGGTCAGCAGGGTCTCATGTTGTCAGTGATGGTGGTGGTGGCAGTGTGGTCAGCAGGGTCTCATGTTATCAGTGATGGTGGTGGTGGCAGTGTGGTCAGCAGGGTCTCATGTTGTCAGTGATGGTGGTGGTGGCAGTGTGGTCAGCAGGGTCTCATGTTGTCAGTGATGGTGGTGGTGGCTGTGTCTTCTCTTTTTCTCCTCCTCCTCCTCCTCCTGATCCTCCTCCCTTTCCATTCACTCTTCCTATTCTTCCGCTTCCTCCTTTTCCTTTTCTTCCTTTTCGTCTCCTCTTCTCTTTTTCCTTTATCGCCTTTTCCTCCTTATCCTCTTTCCTCCTCCTTTTCGTTCTCCTCCTCCCTCCCTCCCTCTCCTCCTCCTCGTTCTTTTCCTCCACTTTCTTCTCTTATTTATCACCACCACCACCATCATCATCACCCTCCTCTTCTTCTTCTTCATCGTCTTGTTTGTCTTGCTTCATGTCATCATCCTACACATATTTGTTAATCACAAGCAAACTTCTTTTCAATGCTTCAAGATTTGGGCTTCTCCAACGTCCTTAAGATCATCACCCCGACACAGAGAGGCTGAGAGCTGGAGCCACCACTGTGTACGCTGGCACTAAGGCTGGTGGCTGGTCAAGGTCTTCATAAACGAGTCCTGTATGATTTATATCTGCTGTGCTGTCCACTCATTTTCTTGTGTATATAAAGAATTAAATATTGTCGAAAGATTTTTTTTTTTTATAGGAAATATGCTGACGTAGAGACGATAGATTTTTAGTGATTATTACAAATACAATATGCATTAATAAGTAGTGTAGTACAATTACATATATAAAATAATGTTGGATAATCTGTAACCATAAATCAATAATACAGAATACATTATATGAGACATTACTAAAATACGTAAGCTAAGATTTTTTTTAACAAGATCTATAATACTTATATTACTTAAGTACACATACAATATATCAATGACAGTCTTACATTTTTTTAAGGGATCCTGTAAAAAGTTTCGAATGTTTTTTTGTTTTTTTTAAGTCATCTGTAACCACACAAAACAAATGTCAAGAGCATTGTCCATGTCAGTATGTGGGTCAAGGTCTGCCACATACACACACACACATGACAGCACACTTCAGGAGAGACAGAAGAAGGAGATTCACCAGTCACAAGAGCTCGCCTGCTGCTGTTGTTACGTTGTCTTTCTCTCCTTTAAAAACTGACTAAGCTCTTGAAGCACGTACACTAAAGTCAACTCACACAGTAGACAACAGCCATTAAACAGAGAGAGAGAGAGAGAGAGAGAGAGAGAGAGAGAGAGAGAGAGAGAGAGAGAGAGAGAGAGAGAGAGAGAGAGAGAGAGAGAGAGAGACCTCACTTACGTAACACACACTCAAACTCTCACCACTATATAATTATTTACAAATACACCTCAGCAACAACAACACTAAATATAATAAACACACATCAAAAAATAATATAAAAGTTGGTGTATATGATGACACTGTTAGTCTTTATTGACAACCATTATTGGGTTATAAAAGTGAGAGTCAATTTGTCAGGTATGAGTGAGGAGGAAGGAGGGGGAGGGAGGAGGACGAGGGAGGAGGAGGAGGTAGAGGAGGAGTGGGGCTGAAGAGGAGGCGGAAGAGGAGGAGGGGGGAGGATGAGGTGGGGGAGGAGGGAAGCGAAAGACAGGGGAAGGGGGGAGGAGGAAGAGGTGGAGAGGAAGGAGGAGGGGGAGGAGAAGGAAGAAGAGGAGGTGGGGGAGGAGGAAGTGGGGAGGAGAAGGAGGTGGAGAGGGAGGAGGAGAAGTTAGAGGTGGAGGTGGGGGAGGAGGCGGGGAAGGAGGAGGAACACATCAGGAATAATTATATAAGTTTGTTAGTGATGAGTCGATGGTGTTATGGCACAAGAGATCGAAACCTGCCAATAGAAGTTCGAATCCCCAAAATGTCTAGATGTAAATATAGAAAATAATATAGATAAAACGAAGGAAATTTTGAGAAAAGTGAAAAAGTATAATTTACTTTTTGAAAGCTTATGCGAAATAATCTTGAGTATTATGGAGACATTCCCTGTATAACGTGATAACATTCTCAAGTATAACGTGATAACATTCTCAAGTATAACGTGATAACATTCTCAAGTATAACGTGATAACATTCTCAAGTATAACGTGATAATATTCTCAAGTATAACGTGATAACATTCTCAAGTATAACGTGATAACATTCTCAAGTATAACATGAATACACTCACTAGTATAACATACATACCCCGGTGTTACGTTCCACCTCGTGAAATTATTATAACTGTGCTAAGAAATAGGACAATTACATTAAGATTACACTTCGTACCAACCATCACAACAACCCCTCAAGACTTTGTTATGAGACAGGTGCGACGAGATACCAATTATCGCATAAAACACGTAATTAAGGTGACCTGAACCGGTGAGCCGTCAGGGAGTCAGCTGGTGGTTTAAGGAGAATATTAATGTACATGTGTGTGTGTGTGTGTGTGTGTGTCTGCTGGGGGACACTTCGTACCAGGGACATAGACACACAGGGAAACGAACACAAGATAGAGATAGGAGCAGATGGATTAAAATAGCCATTTCTTGATATAAGTTCTTACAGGACAGAGGTGTAACGTCTGTCTCTGGAGAATTTTTCCTATGTGTGAGAAATACCTCAGGAGATGGTAAGGTCATTAATTTTGTTAGTTAATTGTCATTTGATATAATGAATAAGCAATTATACTTGATATATATATATATATATATATATATATATATATATATATATATATATATATATATATATATATATATATATATATATATATATATATGTGAAGTATATAGATGAAGCATAAATTAATTTATATGAGAGTTTTTGATGAACGAAATAATTCTTTGTTAATATTAATATGCTATTGTGTGATTATTGTTTTAAAGATTTTACTGATTATACAGTAAGTAACTAGATATAATTTACTTAACAGTGAATATATGAAAATATAATAGATTGAACACAACACAACACAACACCTGTAATATGATAATCAACACATTTAAACTCACTATAAACGAGGAAACATATAAATACGCAAATTAGTAAATAAAATAAGGTTGTTTACAT
>NW_024752567.1:0-38536 GCF_018991925.1 Homarus americanus
GGTACACCTCTGACTCTCCCAGGTACACCCAGACACTCCCAGTGCCCTTCTCCACACTCCCAGTTTCACCTCCGACACTCCCAAGTACACCTGACCCACTCAGGTACAGTCCTGACATACCCAGGTACACCTCCAAGCACTCCCAGGCCACCTCTGGCCCCTCCCCAGGTGCCACCTGACGTTCCTGGTGCACCTCTGACCTCCCAGGTGCCGTCCAAACCTCCCAGACCATGCCTCTGAAGCCTCCCAGGTGCCACACCAGGTACACCTCTGACACACCAGGTGCTCACCTGACACTCCTGAGTGCACACCACTCGGCCTCCCAGCTACACCTCCCAGCATTCCCAGAGTACACCTGAACCTCCCAGGTACCTTCTCACCTCCCTAGGTACACCTCTGACACTCTAAGTACTCCTCTGTCACTCCTGATACACCTCTGCTTACTCCCAGTACACCATGACACTGCCGATACCTCAGGCACTGCCAGGTACACCTCAGGCTTTTTGCCAGGTGCACCTCACACCCCAGGTACACCTCCAGACACTCCAGGTGCACCTCCCAAGCACTCAAGGGGTACTCTGACACTCCCAGGCACACCTCTGACACTCCAGGTACACCTCAGACACTCCCAGGTACACCAGTGAGCAGGTACACCGCTGACACTCCCAAAGTACACCATCTAACACTGCTGGGTACCTCCTGACAACCTCCCAGGTGAACCTCCTGACACTCCAAGGTACACATCTGACACTCCCAGGTACACCTCTTACCTCCCAGGCCTCCCTGTTAATTCCCTGGGCCTCTGACGCTCCCAGATTGCGTCCGACTTGCTCCAGAATGCCTCTGACTGCTCCCAGGTACATCTCTGACACTCCAGGTGCCTCTGACACTGCCAGGTACACCTCTCACAATCCCAGGTACTCACTGTAACAACCTCCCAGTACCTCACGACACTCCCAAGCACACCTCTGACACTCCCAGGTACACCTCCCGATATTCCCAGTACCTCCCGTGTTCCCATTTTACCTCCGTCTCCCAGAGTACACCTTTGGGCTCCCAGGCCTCCCACCTGACACTCCCTTCCTCTGACATTTCGTTACCTCCCGGCTTGCTCCCAGTTACACCCCTGACACTCCAGGTACACTCAGCCTCCCAGGTACACTTTTGATACTCTGAGTACCTTCAGCTCCCTGGTGCACCTCAGGCATTCCCAGGCACCTCTGACCTCCCAGGAGACACCATGGCACTGCCAGGTCCTCAAGCACTCATGTGCACCTCCATTTTCCAGGTACACACCTCGGCACTCCCAGGTACGCACCTCCAATACTCCCAGGTTCACCTCTGACAATCCAGGAACTTGCCCCGGCCTCCTGGGTGCTCCTCTGTCACTCCTGATACACCTCTGCCTCCCGTTGCACACCACTGACACTCCCAGGTACACTCCCAGCACTGCCAGGTACACCTCCCGACTCCCAGGTACACCTCGTGCTCCCAGGTACACCTTACAGACTCCCAGGTACTCACTGACCTCCTGGTACACACCTCACATTCCCAGTTACACCTCCGACACTCACAGTTACACCACTGACACCCTCAGGTACACTTCTGACACTCCCAGTACTCCACTGGGCATTCCATGGTACAACTCTGGCCTCCCAGGTGCGACCAGCACTCCCAGATACACCTCCTCTGACACTCCCAGGGCACATCTCCTGACACTCCCTGGTGCACTCTGGCTTGCCTGGGTGCCCGTCCCAACACTCCCAAACACCTCCTGACACTCCCAGGTACACATCTGACACTCCAGGTGCCACACTCTGACACACTCCCAGGTGCCTCTGACACTCCCGGGTGCACCTCCGATGCTCCCAGGTGCACCTCTGGCCTCCCAGGTACACCTCCTGACACTCCTAGGTGCTCCTCTGTCCTCCTGATACACCTCTAACCTCCCAGGTACCACCCAGCACTCCCAGGTACCTCTGACACTCCCAGGTACCACATTTGACACTCCCTGTGCACCTCAAGACAATCCAGGTACACCCAGACACTCAGGTACACCCAAACACTCCCAGGTACACTTCTCCAAACTCCCAGAGTACACCTCTGACACCCATTTACTCACTGGCATTCCTGGTACACCTCTGGCCTCATTTACGTCTGCTGCTCCCAGATACACCTCTACAGCCTCCCAGGTACACCTCGGAGCACTCCCAGGCCACACCTCTGGCCTCCCAGGTACACCTCTGACACTCCAGGAACACCTCTCTGATACTCCCAGTTCACCTCTGACACTGCAGGTGCACCTCTGACACTCCTAGGTACTCCTCTGTCTGCTCCCTGATACACCTCCTAATACTCCCAGGAACACCGCCTGACACTCCCAGGTACACCTCTCCCTGCCAGTGCACCTCCGACTCCCAGTGCACCTCCGGCTTGCTCCCAGGTACACTTCTCACACTCACAGGTACCTCCGACTTGCTCCCACGTACACCTCTGCTCCCAGTTACAACGCTTGTTGCACCAATACCTCGAACACTGCCAGGTACCTCCAGACACTGCCAGGTGCGCCTCACACACCCCCAGGTACACCTCAGACACTCCCAGGCTTTTTATCTGGCTCCAGGGTGCACCTCTGACACTCCCAGGCACACCTCTGACACTCCCAGGTACACCTCCAGACACTCCCAGGTACACCGGTGACACTGCCAGGTACACCTCTGCCTCCAAGGTACACCTATGACACTCCCAGGTGCACCTCTGACACTCCCGTGCTCACTGTCATTCACTGGTACCACCTCTGACACTCCCCGGGTGCCGTCCGGCTGCTCCCAGATACCTCTGACACTCCCAGGTACATCTCTGACCTCCCAGGTACTCCTGTGACACTCCAGTTACACCTCCGACGCACCCAGGCACACCTCTGGCATCCAGTTTTCGATATTTCCCAGGTACACCTCTGATGTTCCAGGTACATCTCCCGATACTCCCAGGTACACCTTTTGAGACTCCCAGGTACTCACTGACCTCCCTGGTATTCTGCCAACATTCCCAGGCCCACCTCCCGACACTCCCAGTTACACCCCAACACTCCCAGAGTACACTCACAACACTCCCAGGTACACTTCTGATACTCCCAGGTACCCTTCCCAACCTCCCAGGTACACCAGACATTCCCAGGCACACACCTCTGACACTCAGGTACACCATGACACTCCCAGGTACCTCTGGCCTCCCAGGTACACCTCCAGCCTCCCAGATTCACCTCTGACACTCCCAGGTACACCTCTGACACTCCTAGGTGCTCTCTGTCACTCCCTGATACATCTCTAACTTGCTCCCAGGTACACCATGACTTGCTCCCAGGTACACCTCTGACACTGCCAGGTACACCGCCTCCAGAGCTCCCAGGTGCCTCCGACACTCCCAGGTACACTTCTCACCTCCCAGGTACCTTCAGTTCAGGTGCACACCTCCGATACTCCAAGGTACACCTTTGAGACTCCCAGGTACTCCACTGACACTCCTGGTACCTCCCGACATTCCCAGTGCCTCCGACACTCCCAGTTACACCGCTGACACCCTCAGGGACACTCCCAGGTACAATTCTTACACTCACAGGTACATCTCCGACACTCCCAGGTACACCTCTAACACTCCCAGTTACACCACTGACACTGCCAATTACACCTCAGACACTGCCAGGTACACCTCAGACACTGCCAGGTGCACCTCACACACCCCAGGTACACCTCAGACAATCCAAGGTGCACCTCTGACACTCCGAAGTGCACCTCTGACACTCCCAGGCACACCTCTGACACTCCCAGGTACACCTCCGACATTCCCAGATATACCTCTGACACTCCCAGGTACATCTCTGACACTCCCAGGTACACCTCTGACACTCCCAGGTACAACTCCGACACTCCCAGGTAAACCTCCGATACTCGTAGGTACACCTCTGACACTCCCAGGTACACCTCTGTCACTCCTAGGTATTCCTCTGACACTCCCTGGTAGACCTCTGACACTCCCACGTACACCTCAGACACTCCCTGGTACACCTCTGACACTCCCAGGTACACCTCTTTCACTCAATGATTCTCCCCTGACACTCCCTGGTACACCTCAGACACTCCCAGGAACACCTCCGACACTCCCAGGTACACCTCTGACACTCCCAGGTACACTCGGCCTCCCAGGTACACCTCTGACACTCCCAGGTACACCTACGACACTCTCCGGTACACCTCTGACTCTCCCAGGTACACCCCAGACACTCCCAGGTACACTTCTCACACTCCCAGTTACACCTCCGACACTCCCAAGTACACCTCTGATACTCCCAGGTACAACCCTGACACTCCCAGGTACACCTCTGACACTCCCAGGTACACCTCTGACACTTCCAGGTACTCCACTGACATTCCCTGGTACACCTCTGACACTCCCAGGTACACGTCCGACACTCCCAGATATACCTCTGACACTCCCAGGTACACCTCTGACACACCCAGGTACACCTCTGACACACCCAGGTACTCCACTGACACTCCCTGGTACACCCTTGACACTCCCAGCTACACCTCTGACACTCCCAGGTACACCCCAGACACTCCCAGGTACACTTCTCTCACACTCCTAGGTACACCTCTGACACTCCTAGGTACCTCTGTCACTCCCTGATACACACCTCTAACACTCCCAGGTACACCATGACACACTACCAAATACACGTCAGACACTGCCAGGTACACCTCAGACACTGCCAGGTGCACCTCACACACCCCCAGTACACCTCAGACACTCCAAGGTGCACCTCTGACACTCCAGTGCACCTCTGACACTCCCAAGCACACCTCTGATACTCCCAGGTACACCTCAGACACTCCCAGGTACACCGGTGACACTGCCAGGTACACCTCTGACACTCCCAAGTACACCGCTAACACTGCCAGGTACACCTCTGACACTCCCAGGTAGACCTCTGACACTCCAAGGTACACATCTGACACTCCCAGGTACACCTCTTACGCTCCCAAGTACTCCACTCTCATTCCCTGGTACACCTCTGACACTCCCACGTGCACGTCCGACACTCCCAGATACACCTCTGACACTCCCAGGTACATCTCTGACTCTCCCAGGTACACCTCTGACACTGCCAGGTACACCTCTCACAATCCCAGGTACTCCTGTGACACTCCCAGGTACACCTCCGAAACTCCCAGGCACACCTCTGACACTCTCAGGTACACCTCCGATATTCCCAGGTACACCTCCGATATTCCCAGGTACACCTCCGATACTCCCAGGTACACCTTTGAGACTCCCAGGTACTCCACTGACACTCCCTGGATTTCCTCTGACATTCCCAGTGACACCTCCGACACTCCCAGTTACACCCCTGACACTCCCAGGTACACCTCTGACACTCCCAGGTACACTTTTGATACTCCCAGGTACACTTCTGACGCTCCCAGGTACACCTCAGACATTCCCAGGCACACCTCTGACACTCCAGGACACCGCTGACACTGCCAGGTCCACCTCTGACACTCCATGTACACCTCCGACACTCCCAGGTACACCTCTGACACTCCCAGGTACACCTCCAATACTCCCAGGTTCACCTCTGACAATCCCAGGAACACCTCTGACACTCCTAGGTACTCCTCTGTCACTCCCTGATACACCTCTAACACTCCCAGGTACACCACTGACACTCCCAACTACACCTCTGACACTGCCAGGTACACCTCCGACTCCCAGGTACACCTCCGATACTCCCAGGTACACCTTAGAGACTCCCAGGTACTCCACTGACACTCCCTGGTACACCTCTGACATTCCCAGTTACACCTCCGACACTCACAGTTACACCGCTGACACCCTCAGGTACACTTCTGACACTCCCAAGTACTCCACTGACATTCCATGGTACACCTCTGACACTCCCAAGTACACGTCCGACACTCCCAGATACACCTCTGACACTCCCAGGCACATCTCTGACACTCCCTGGTACACCTCTGACACTGCCAGGTACCGTCCTACACTCCCAGATACACCTCTGACACTCCCAGGTATCTCTGGACACTCCCAGGTACACCTCGGCACTCCCAGGTACACCTCTGCACTCCCAGGTACATCTCCGATACTCCCAGGTACACCTCTGACACTCCCAGGTACCTCTGACACTCCTAGGTACTCCTCTGTCACTCCTGATACACCTCTGCCTCCCAGGTACACCTTGACACTCCCAGGTACACCTCTGACACTCCCAGGTACACATTTGACATTCCTGTTACACCTCAGACAATCCCAGGTACACCCAGACACTCCCAGGTACACCCCAGACACTCCCGGTATGCCTCTGACACTCCCAGGTACACCTCGACACTCCCAGGTACACCTCTCAACACTCCCAGGTACACCTCACGACACTCTCAGACCTCTGACTCTCCCAGGTACACCCCAGACACTCCCAGGTACACTTCTCACCTCCCAGTTACACCTCAGACCTCCCAAGTACACCTCTGAGACTCCCAGGTACAACCCTGACACTCCCAGGTACACCTCTGACACTCCCAGGTACACCTCTGACCTCCCAGGTACTCACTGACATTCCTGGTACACCTCTGACACTCCCAGGTACACGTCCGACACTCCAGATATCCTCTGACCTCCCAGGTACACCTCTGACACACCCAAGGTACACCTCTGACACACTCAGGTACTCCACTGACACTCCCTGGTACACCCTTGACCTCCCAGCTACACCTCTGACATTCCCAGGTACACCCCAGACACTCCCAGGTACACTTCTCACACTCCTAGGTACACCTCTGACACTCCTAGGTACTCCTCTGTCACTCCTGATACACCTCTGACACTCCCAGGTACACCGTGACACTACAAATACACCTCAGACACTGCCAGGTACCTCCAGACACTGCCAGGTGCACCTCACACACCCCAGGTACACCTCAGACACTCCAGGTGCCTCTGACACTCCAGTGCACCTCTGTGCTCCCAGGCACCCTCGGCCTCCCAGGTACCTCAGACTCCCAGGTACACCGGTGACACTGCCAGGTACACCTCCTCCCAAGTACACCGCTAACACTGCCAGGTACCTCTGACACTCCCAGGTAGACCTCTGACACTCCAGGTACACATCTGACAAGCCCAGGTACACCTCTTACACTCCCAAGTGCTCACTGTCATTCCTGGTACACCTCTGGCACTCCCAGATGCATCCGACGCTCCCAGATACACCTCTGACACTCCCAGGTACATCTCTGACACTCCCAGGTACACCTCTTAGGCTGCCAGGTACACCTCTCACAATCCCAGGCTCTGTGACACTCCCAGGTACACCTCCGACACTCCCAGGCACCTCTGACACTCCCAGGTACACCTTCGATATTCCTGAGTACACCTCCGATATTCCCAGGTACACCTCTGTAATGCTACAAAGATTAGGTAGAAGATATAGAGATAAAGTATAAAGAGAGGAAATTTTGGTAGCGTGGCCGTGATGACCCAGACACTCCCCAGGTACCTTCTCACCTCCCAGGTACCTCCGGCACTCCAGGTACACACCTCTGACACTCCCAGGTACACCTGACACTCCCAGGTACATCTGTGGCCTCCCAGGTACACCTGACACTCCCAGGTACGCCACTGACATTCCCTGGTACACATCTCTGACACTCCAGGTACACCTCAGCACTCTCGGTACACTCAGCTCCCAGGTACACCTCTGACACTCTGGTACACCTCTGACATTCCAGGTACACCTTTGCTCCCAGGACTCCACTGGCATTTCCTGGTACACCATCATGCTCCCCAGGTGCACCTCTGACACTGCCAGGCACATCTCCACCTCCCAGGTACACCTCGGCCTCCCAGAGTACACCTCTGACCTCCCAGGTGCACCTCTGACACTCCCAGGTACACCCCTGACACTCCCAGGTACACCATGACCTCCCAGGTACACCGCTGACTGCAAGGTACACCTCAGGCATGCCAGGTACACAGAACACTGCCAAGTACCTCAGACACTGCCAAGTACACCTCAGACACTCAGGTACACCTCAGACACTACAAGGTGCACCTCTGACACTCCCTAAGTGCCTCTGACACTCCCAGGCACCTCTAACACTCCAGGTACACCTCAGACACTCCCAGGTACACCGCTGACCTCCCAGGTACACCTCTGACCCTCCCAAGTACACCTCTGACACTCCCAGTACACCTCCGACCTCCAGGTACACCTCCGACACTCCCAGGCACCACATCTCACACTCCCAGGTACCTTTGACCTCCCAGGTGCACCTCTGATGCTCCCAGGTGCACCCCCGACACTGCCAGGTACCCTCGACACTCCCAGGAACACCTCCGACACCCCCAGGTACTCCATACTCAGGTACACCTCCGACACTCACGTTACCTCTGACACTCCCAGGTACACCTCCGGCCTCCAGGTTCACCCAGACACTCCAGGTGTTAGGTGTTCTGGGTAATAGATTCTATATACAGGAGAAAACACAAACACCTGTATAGTTTTGTAGGTTCGGTTTACTGGATAAGAGTATGTACACAGAGGTATACTCTGTAGGCTCCTGGTCAATCTGCTATAGACGACGTATGGCAGTGATACATTAGCAGCTTCCATCGTCGCCATACATTAATTAGCATGTGGGATATCTTAAATACATTGCCACACACTGCTAGCTAGGCTGAACAAATAATACACAAATGGAGCACATACATAATATACATACATAATATATATTCCAGCATACATAATATACATACACCAGGATTACAAGACACTCCCGGTACACTTCTCACACTCCCAGGTACACCTCCGACACTCCAGGTACACCTCTGACCTCCCAGGTACACCTCTGACACTCCCAGGTACACCTCTGACCTCCCAGGTACACCTTGCACTCCCAGTGCCACTGACATTCTGGTCACATCTGACACTCCCAGGTACACCTCCGACACTCTCAGGTACACCTCTGACACTCCCAGGTACACCTCTGACACTCACAGGTACACCTCTGACACTTCAAGTACCTTTGACACTCCAGTACTCCTGACATTTCTGGTACACATCTGACACTCCCAGGTACACTGACACTGCCAGGTGCATCTCACACTCCCAGGTGCCTCCGACACTCCCAGTACACCTCCTGACACTCCAGGTACACTCTGACCTCAGGTACACCCTGACACTCCCAGGTACACGCTGGCACTCCAGGTACACCGCTGACACTGCCAGGTACACCTCAGACACTGCCAGGTACACCTCGGACACCTAAGTACACCTCAGACACTGCCAAGTACACCTCAGACACTCAAGGTGCACCTCCAGACACTACAGGTACCTCTGACACTCCCTAAGTGCACCTCTGACACTCCCAGGCACACCTCTGACACTCAGTGCCCCCTCAGACACTCCAAGTACCACTTGACACTCCAAGTGCCTCAGCCTCCCAAGTACACCTCTGACCTCCCAGGTACACCTCCGACACTCCCAGGTACACCTCCGACACTCCCAGGTACACATCTCACACTCCCAGGTACCTCCGACAATCCCAAGTACACCTCTGACACTCCCAGGTACACCTCCCACCTTCCCAGGTACACCTCCGTGCTCTCAGATACACCTCTCCTGACCTCCTGGTACACCCCAGACACTCCCAGGTACACATCTCACACTCCCAGGTACCTCCAACACCTCCCATGTACACCTCCGACCTCCCAGGTACACCTCTGCACTCCCAGGTACACCTCTGACCTCCCAGGTACACCTGGCCTCAGGTACACCTCTGACACTCCAGGTACACCCCAGACACTCCAGAACACATCTCACACTCCCAGGTACACCTCCGACCTCCCAGTACACCTCTGACACTCCATGAACACCTCCTAACACTCTGGGTATACTCCTAACACTCCAGGACACGTTTGACCTTCCCAGGTACTCACTGACATTCCTGGTGCACCTCCTGACCTCCCAGGTACACCGCCGACACTGCCAGTGCACCTCCGACACTCCAGGTACCTCCGACACTTCGGTACACTTCTCACCTCCCAGGTACACTTCCGACACTCTCAGGTACACCTCCCAGGCACTCCGGTACCTCTGACACTCACAGGTACACCTTTGACACTCCAGGTACTCACTGACATTCCTGGTACCTCTGACACTCCCAGGTACACCGCTGACACTGCCAGGTACACCTCCGTCCTCCCAGGAACACCTCCGACACTCCCAGGTACACGTCTGACACTCCAGGTACACCTCTGACGCTCCCAAGTACACCTCTGACACTCCCAGGTACACCCTCTGGCCTCCCAGGTACACCTCCTGACACTCCCAGGTACACCTCTGATACTCCCAGTTACACCTGACCTGCCAGGTACACCTCGACACTCCCGAACACCTCCGACACCCCAGGTACACTTCTTACACTCAGGTACACCTCCGACACTCCCAGGTACACTTTTCACACTCCCAGGTACCACTTCCGACACTCCAGGTACACCTCTGACCTCCCGTGTACACCTCTGACATTACAAGGTGCACCTCGGCCTCCCAGGTGCACCTCCGACACTCCCAGGTACACCTCCGACACTCCCAGGTACACTTCTTACTCTCCCAGGTACCTCCGACACTCCCAGGTACAGCCTCTTCCTCCCAGGTACACCTCCGACACTCTCAGGTACCTCCCTGGCCTCCCAGGTACACCTCTGACACTCCCAGGTACACCTCCGACACTCCCAGGTACCTCCGACACACAGGTGCACCTCCGACACTCCCAGGTACCCCTTACCACACTCCCAGGTACACCTCAGACCTCCTGGGTACACCTTTGACACTCCCAGTTTCAGACACTCCCAGGTACACTTCTCACACTCCTAGGTACACCTCTGACACTCTAGGTGCTCCTCTGTCACTCCCTGATACACCTCTAACACTCCCAGGTACACCTCTGACCTCCCAGGTACACCTCTGACACTCCCAGTGCCACCTCTGACACCCAGGTACACCTCTGGCCTCCCAGGTACACCATGACCTCCCAGGTACACCATGACACTGCCAGGTGCACCTCAGACACTGCCAGGCCTCAGACACTGCCAAGTACACCTCAGACACTGCCAAGTACCTCAGACACTCAGAGGGTACACCTCAGACACTACAGGTGCACCTCTGACTTACAAGTGCACCTCTGACACTCCCAGGCACACCTCTAACACTCCCAGGTACACCTCGAACCTCCCAGGTACACGCCCAACCTCCCAGGTGCACCTCTGACCCTCCAGAGTACACCTCTGACACTCCCAGGTACACCTCCGACACTCCCAGGTACACCTCCGACACTCCCAGGTACCTCTCACACTCCAGGTACATCCGACAATCCGATACCTCTGACACTCCCAGGTGCACCTCTGACACTCCCAGGTACACTTCTTACACTCCCAGGTACACCTGGCACTGCCAGGTACACCTCCGACACTCAGGTGCACCTCTGCCTCCCAGGTACACCTCCTGACACTCTCAGGTACACCTCTGACCTCCCAGATACACCCCAGGCACACCCAGGTACACATCTCACACACCCAGGTGCACCTCCGACACTCCCAATTACACCTTTGACACTCCCAGGTGCCTCCTGACCTCCCAGGTACACCTTTGACACTCCCAGGTGCCTCCTGTTCCTGGTGCACCTCTGACACTCCCAGGTACCGCTGACACTGCCAGGTGCCTCCGACACTCCCAGGAACACCTCCGACACTCCCAGGTACATTTGACACTCCCAGGTACACCTCTGACCTCCCAGGTGCACCTCTGAGCACTCCAGGTACACCTTTGACCTCCCAGGTACGCCACTGACTTCCTGGTACACATCTGACACTCCAGGTACCTCCGACACTCCCAGGCACACCTCTGAGCACCCCAGGTACACCTCTGACACTCAGGTACACCTCTGACCTCCCAGGTACACCTCTGACACTCCCAGGTGCCACCCGACATTCCCTGGTGCACATCTGACCTCCCAGGTACACCTCCGACACTCCAGGTACACCTCCCTGACCTCCCAGGTACACCCTCCCCAGCCTCCAGGTACACCTCTGACACTTCCAGGTACACCTTTGACCTCCGGTGCTCCTGACATTTCCTGGTGCCTGTCCCACCTCCCAGGTACCTGCCTGACACTGCTGGTGCACATCTCACACTCCCAGGTCACCTCCGACACTCCCAAGTACACCTCGGCACTCCCAGGTACACCTCTGACCTCCCAGTGCACTTCTTATGCTCTCGGTACACCTCCGACACTCCCAGGTACACCCTGGCCTCCCAGGTACACCTCCGATGCTCTCAGATACACCCTCTGACCTCCCAGGTACCCAGCCTCCCAGGTACACCTCACTCTCCCAGGTACACCTCAGACACTTCCCATACACCTCCTGACCTCCCAGGTACACCTCCTTCCTCCGGCCTCCCAGGTGCCTCCTAGTTGCACCTCAGCCTCCCAGGTACACCATGACCTCAGGTGCACTGCCTCCGACCTCCCTGGAACACCTCCGACACTCCCAGGTACACTTCTCCACCTCCAGGTGCACCTTCAAACACTCTCAGGTACACCTCTGACACTCCAGGTACCCTCTGGCCTCCACCAGGTACACTGACACTCCCAGGTGCTCACTGACATTCCCTGGTACACCTCTGACCTCCCAAGTACACGCTGACACTGCCAGGTACACCTCCGACACTCCCAGGCACACCTCCGACACTCCCAGGTACCCGCGTGACACTCGAGGTACCTCGACACTCCCAAGTACCTCCTGACACTCCCAGGTACCTCTGACCTCCAAGGTACACCTCTGACACTCCCAGGTACACCTCTGATACTCCCAGGTACACCTGACACTGCCAGGTACACCTCCGACACTCCCAGGAACACCTCCGACACCCCCAGGTACCTTCTTACACTCCCAGGTACCTCCGACACTCCTAGGTACACTTTCACACTCCAGGTACACTTGACACTCCCTGGTACACCTCTGACTCCCAGGTTACACCTCTGACAACCTGAGTGCACCTCTGACACTCCCAGGTACCTCCGACACTCCCAGGTACACCTCCGACCTCCCAGGTACACTTCTTACTCTGCCAGTACACCTCCGACCTCCCAGGTACAGCTCCACTCCCAGGTACACCTCCGAGCACTCTCAGGTACACCTCCTGACACTCCAGTGCACCTCTGACACTCCCAGGTCACCTCCTGGCACTCCCAGGTACACCTCCGACACCAGGTGCACCTCCGATACTCCCAGGTACCTCTTCACTCCAGGTACACGTCGACCTCCCAGGTACACTTCTCACACGCCTGGTACACCTCTGACACTCCTGGTGCTCCTCTGTCCTCCTGATGCACCTCCTAACCTCCCAGGTACACCGCTGACACTCCAGGTACCTCTCTGACACTCCAGGTACACCTCTGATGCTCCCAGGTACACCAACCCTGCCAGTGCCTCCGACACTCCCAGGGACACCTCCGACACCCCCAGGTGCACTTCTTACCTCCCAGGTACACTCCGACACTCCCAGGTACCTTTTCACACTCCCAGGTACACTTCGAACCTCCAGGTACCTCTGACCTCCAGGTTACACCTCTGACATTACAAGGGTACACCTCTGGCCTCCAGTGCACCTCCGACACTCCCAGGTACACCTCCGACACTCCCAGGTGCACTTCTTACTCTGCCAGGTACCTCCGACTCAGGTACAGCCTCTTACACTCCCAGGTACACCTCCGGCACTCTCAGGTACCTCTGACACTCCCAGGTACACCTCTGACCTCCCAGGTACCTCCCGGCCTCCCAGGTGCACCTCAGACACACAGGTGCCACCTCCGATACTCCCAGGTACACTTCTTACACTCCCAGTTACACCCAGACACTCCCAGTGCCACTTCTCACACGCCTGGGTACCTCTGACACTCCTAGGTGCTCCTCTGTCACTCCTGATGCCTCTAACACTCCCAGGTACACCTCTAACCTCCCAGGTACCCTCAGCCTCTCAGGTACACCTCTGACACTCCCAGGTGCACCTCTGACACTCCCAGGTACACCTCTGACACTCCCAGGTACACCTATGACACTCCAGTGCCCACTGACACTCCCTGGTACACCCCTGACACTCCAGGTACACCGCTGACACTCAGGCCTGTGACACTTCCAGGTACACTCCAGACACTGCCAGTAATGCCTCCAGACACTGCCAAGTACCTCAGACACTCACAGGTACACCTCAGACACTCAAGGTGCACCTCTGACGCTCTAGTGCACCTCTGACCTCCCAGGCACCTCTAACACTCCCAGGTACCTCAGACACTCCCAGGTACACCCTTGACACTCCCAGGTACACCTCTGACACTCCCAGGTACACCTCTGACACTCTGGGTACCTCCGAGCCTCCCAGGGACACCTTTGACCTTCCCAGGTACTCCACTGACATTCCCTGGTGCTGACACTCCCAGGTACACCGCTGACACTGCCAGGTACCTCCGACACTCCACAGGCTGCCCAACCTCCCAGGTACTCCACTGACATTCTGGTGCACCTCTGACACTCCCAGGTACCCCCCGACACTGCCAGGTACACCTCCGACACTCCGGAACACCTCCGACACTCCCAGGTACACTTCTCACACTCCCAGGTTCGCTTCCGACCTCTCAGGTACCTCTGACACTCCCAAGTACACCTCTGACACTCCTGGGTACACCTTTGACACTCCCAGGTACTCCACTGACATTCCCTGGTACCTCTGGCACTCCCAGGTACCCGCTGACACTGCCAGGTACACCTCCGACACTCCCAGGAACA
Source organism: Homarus americanus (assembly GCF_018991925.1). Classification (NCBI taxonomy): domain Eukaryota; kingdom Metazoa; phylum Arthropoda; class Malacostraca; order Decapoda; family Nephropidae; genus Homarus; species Homarus americanus. The sequence goes on from NW_024752567.1 coordinate 14,911, forward strand.
CCTCCGACACTCCCAGGTACCGTCTTACACTCAGGGTACACCTCTGACCCTCCCAAGTACCTCAGCCTCCCAGGTACACCTCCGAACCTCCGGTACACCTCTGACACTCCCAGGTACACCTCTGATACTCCCAGGTAAACCACTCAGCACTGCCAGTGCACCTCCGACACCATGGGAACACCTCCGACACCCCAGGTACACTTCTTACACTCCCAGGTACCTCCGACACTCCCAGGTACACTTTTCACCTCCCAGGTAAACTTCCGACCTCCCAGGTACACCCTCTGGCCTCCAGGTACCTCCGACACTCAGGTACACCTCCGACACTCCCAGGTACACATCTTACTCTCCCAGGTACCTCGACACTCCCAGGTGCAGCCTCTTACACTCCCAGGTACACCTCCGACACCCTCAGGTACACCTCTGACCTCCCAGGTACACCTCCTGACCTCCCAGGTACACCTCCGACACACAGGTACACCTCCGGCACTCCCAAGGTACCTTCTTACACTCCCAGGTCACGTCCGACACTCCCAGGTACACCTCTGACCTCCCAGTTACACCCAGACACTCCCAGGTACACTTCTCACACTCCTAGGTACACCTCTGACACTCTAGGTACTCTCTGTCACTCCTGATACACCTCTAACCTCCCAGGTACACCATGACACTCCCAGGTACACCTCTGACACTCCAGGTACACCTCTGCTGCTCCCAGGTGCACCTCTGACACTCCCAGGTACACCTCTGACACTCCCAGGTACACCTATGACACTCAGTGCCCACTGACACTCCCTGGTATACCCCTGACACTCCCAGGTACACCGCTAACACTCCCAGGTACACCGCTGACACTGCCAGGTACACCTCAGACACTGCCAGGTACACCTCAGACACTGCCAAGTACACCTCAGACACTGCCAAGTACACCTCAGACACTCACAGGTACACCTCCAGACACTCCAGGTTGCACCTCTGACTCCCTGGGGTGCCTCTGACACTCCTCCCAGGCACACCTCTAACACTCCCAGGTGCCTCAGACACTCCCATGTGCACCACTTGACACTCGCAGGTGCCTCTGGCTTACTCCAGGTACCTCTGGCTTGCCTCCCAGGTACACCTCAATGCTCCCAGGTACACTGACCTGCCAGGTGCACACCTCCGGCCTCCCAGGCTTACCCTCGGCCTCCCAGGTACACTTCTTACCTCCAGGTACACCTCACGACACTCTGGTACCTCTGACTTGCTCCCCAGGTACACCTCCACGACACTCCCAGGTTCTTTGAACACTCCCATGTACACCCCAGACTTCTCCCAGGTACCACTTCTCACTCTAGAGTACACCTCTGACACTCTAGGTGCTCTCTGTCACTCCCTGATGCACCTCTATTTTGCTCTCAGGTACACCACTTGTTGCTCCCAGGTACACCTCTCAAGCACTCTCAGGTACACCTCTGGCACTCCCAGGTACACCTCTGGCCTCCCAGGCCACACCTCTCTGACCTCCCAGGCCACACTATGACTGCTCATGGTGCCCCACTGACCTCCCTGGTGCACCTAATGACACTCCCAGGTGCCTGCACTTGTTGACACTCCCAGGTGCACCGCCCAGCACTGCCAGGTACACCTCCAGACACTGCCAGGTGCACCTCCGGGCACTATGGTACCTCAGGCCTGCCAAGTACACCTCCAGGCACTCAGAGGTACCTCCAGACACTGAGGTGCACCTCCTGACACTCTGCGTGCACCTCCCAGCACTCCCAGGCACACCTCCCTAACACTCCCAGGTACACCTCAGACACACTGCAGGTACCTTGTTGACACTCCCAGGTACACCTCTGACCCTCCAAGTACACCTCTGACTTGCTCCCAGGGCCACACCTCCGACACTCCCCAGGTACACCTCCGACACTCCCAGGTACATCCTCCTCCCCAATTTTCCTCCGACAATCCCAAATACACCTCTGACACTCCAGGTACACCTCCTAACACTCCCAGGGTGCCTTTTACACTCCCCAGGTGCACCACTGACACTGCCAGGTACACCTCCGACACTCCCAGGCAACCTTGACACTCCCAGGTACACCTCCTGACTCTCAGGTACCTCTGACAATCCCGAATACACCCCAGAACACACCCAGGTACACATCTCTCACACTCCAGGTGCACCTCCATTTTACTCCATGCCTCCATTTCCTCTTGCTCCAGGAACACCTTTGACTCCCAGGTGCTCACTGACATTCCCTGGTGCACCTCAGCACTCAGGTGATTTTGTGACACTGCCAGGTACACCTCCGACACTCCCAAGGTGCCACCTCCGACACTCCCAGGTGCACTTCTCACACTCCCAAGTACACCTCCCGACACTCTCGGGTTTTTCTCTGCTTCCTCCCAGGTACACCCAGACTTGCTCCCAGGTGCACGTCTCTCACACTCCCAGGTGCACCTCTGACACTCCCAGGTGCCTGACACTCCCAGGTACACATCTGATACTCCCGTGCACCACCCAACACTGCCAGGTACACCTCAGACACTCCCAGGGGCCCTCCGGCTTACTCCCAGGTACACTTCTTACACTCCCAGGTACACCTCCCGGCTCTCTGGTACACCTCTGGCCTCCCAGGTACACCTCAAACACTCCCAAGTTCACCCCAGAGCACTCCCAGGTACACCCCAGACACTCATGGGTACACTTCTCCTCCCAGTGCCTCCCGCTTTCCCAGGCCTTTCATGACACTCCCGGGTTTTCTGACACTCCCAGGTACACCTCTGACACTCCCAGGTACCTTTGACACTCCCAGGTACTCCACCCAGCATTACCTGGTGCACATCTGACACTCCCAGGTACACCACTGACACTGCCAGGTGCCCATCTCACTCCAGGTGCCTCCGACATTCCCAAGTACACCTCTGGCACTCCCAGGGTGCCACATCCTGACACTCCCAGGTGCCTTCTTATACTCCCAGGTACCTCCAAACCTCCCAGGTTACCTCTGACACTCCCAGGTACACCTCCGACTCTCCAGATACCTCTGACACTCCAGGTACATCTCACACTCCCAGGTACACCTCCAGCTCCCAAGTCCCACCTCCCAGCTTGCTCCCAGGTGCCTCCCCCAGCCTCCCAGGTACACCTCTCGCTTGCTCCCAGGCCCACACCTCCTGACACTCTCAGGTACACCTCTGACCTCCCAGGTACACCCCAGACACTCCCAGGAGCATCTCACACTCCAGGTACCTCCGACACTCCCAAGTACACCTCCTGACACTCCCATGTGCACCTCTGACACTCCACAGGTACACCTCTCACACACTTCCAGGTGCCTGCACGACGCTCCCCGTGCTCCACTGACATTCCCTGGTGCACCTCTGACTCCCAGGCACACCGCTGACCTGCCAGGTGCACACCTCCGACCTTCCCAGGCTTTCGACACTCCCAGGTACCTTCTCACACTCCCAGGTACACTTCCGACGCTCTCAGGTACACCTGTGACACTTCCAGGTACCTCTGGCCTCCCTGAGCCACCTCGGCCTCCCAAGAGCCTCCCACTGACATTCCTGGTACCTCTGGCCTCCCAGGTACACCATGACTTCCAGGTACACCTCCCCGACACTCCCAGGCTGCCTCCGCCTCCCAGGCTGCGTCTGACACTCTCCAAGGTGCACCTCTGACGCTCCCAGAGTGCACCTCTGACTTGCTCCAGGTACACCTCTGACTTGCTCCCAGGTACACCTCTGACCTCCAGGTACACCTCTGACACTCCCAGGTGCACCTGTGACTGCTCCCAGGTGCCCCACTGACGCTCCCTGGTGCACCCCCTGGCCTCCCCAGGCACCATGACACTCCCAGAGTACACCGTTGACACTGCCAGGTGCACACCTCGAACACTGCCAGGTACCTCAGGCACTGCAAATGCCCACTCAGACACTGCAAGTACACCTCAGGCACTCCAGAGGTACACCTCAGACACTACAAGGTGCACCTCTGACACTCCTAAAGTGCACCTGTGACACTCCCCGACTGCCTCCCAGGTACACCTCAGGCCTCCCAGGTACACCACTTGGCTTGCTCCCAGGTACCTCCTGACCTCCCAAGTACACCTCCCAGCACTCCCAGGTACACCTCCGACACTCCCAGTACACCTCCGGCTTGCTCCCAGTTGCATCTCCTCCCAGGTACACCTCCGACAATCCCAAATACACTCTGGCTCCAGGTACACCTCTGACACTCCCAGGTACACTTCTTACACTCCCAGGTGCACCACTGACACTGCCAGGTGCACCCCATTTCCTCCCAGGTGCACCTCTGAGCACTCCCAGGTACACACTCTGACACTCTCGGGTACACCTCCTGACACTCCCAGATACACCCAGACACACCCAGGCCACACATCTCCCACTCCCAGTACCTCCTAAGGCACTCCCAAGTACACCTTTGACACTCCCAGGTACCTCCTGACCTCCCAGGGACACCTGCAACAATCCCAGGTACTCCCATGACATTCTGTTTTTCCTCTGGCTTGCTCCCAGGTACACCGCTGATACCTCCAGGTACTTCCGACACTCCCAGGAACACCTCCGACACTCCCAGGTACACTTCTCCTGCTGTGCCTCCAGCTGCTCTCAGGGGTACCACCTCCCTGACACTCCAGGTGCACCCCAGACACTCCCCGAATTTTCATCTCTCCCAGGTACACCTCCGACACTCCCAAGTACACCTTTGACACTCCCAGGTGCACCTCCTGACACTCCCAGTGCACCTCTGGCACTCCCAGGCCCGCCAGTGCTCCCAGGTACACCACCCAACACTGCCAGGTACACCTCCCGGCTTACTCCCAGGCTGCCTCCATTTGCTCCCAGGTACACTTCTTGCTCCCAGGTACACCTCCGACACTCTGGGTACCTCCTGACACTCCCAGGTACCTCCCGACACTCCCAGGTTCACCCCAGACTTGCTCCCAGGTACACCCAGACACTCCGGGTGCCTTCTGCACTCCCAGGTGCACCTCCGACACTCCAGGTACACCTCGACACTCCCAGGTACACCTCTGACACTCCCAGGTACACCACTCTGACACTCTCCCAGGTACAACTTTGACACTCCCATTACGCCACTGACATTCCCTGGTACACATCTGACACTCCCAGGTACACCTCCCAACACTCTCAGGTACACCTCCCAGCACTCCCAGGTTTTTACTCGGCACTCCCAGGTACACCTCTACAACACTTCCAGGTACACCTTTGGCTTGCTCCCAGGTACTCCACCTGACATTTCCTGGTACACATCTGACTTGCTCCCAGGTACACCATGACACTGCCAGGTGCACATCTCCACACTCCCAGGTACACCTCAAACACTCCTAGAGTACACCTCTGACACTCCTGGAGTACACCTCTGACACTCCCAGGTACACTTCTTGTACTCCCAGGTACCTCCGACACTCCCAGGTACACCTCTGACACTCCAGGTACACCTCCGACACTCTCAGATACACCTCCTGACACTCCCAGGTGCCCCCAGACACTCCCAGGTGCATCTCACACCTCCCAGGTACCTCCGACTTGCTCCCAAGTACACCTCTGACACTTGGTGCACCTCCGGCTTCTCCCAGGTACCTTGACACTCCCAGGTAAACCCCTGACACTCCCAGGTACACCCCCACCTCCCAGGTACCTCTGACACTCTCAGGTACACTTCTGACCTCCCAGGTACACCCAAGACACTCCCAGGTACAAATCTCATACTCCCAGGTACCTCCGACTTGCTCCCAAGTACACCTCTGTTGCTCCATGTACACCTCCTGACACTCACAGGCTGTCTGACTTCAGGTACACTCTGACACTCCCAGGTACACCTCTGACCTCCCAGGTACACCTCCATTCTGGGTACCTACAGGCCTCCCAGGTGCAGCAACACCACTCCCAGGTGCACCTCAAACACTCCCAGGTACCTCCTGTGCTCCCAGTTACACCCCAGACACTCCCAGGTACACTTCTCACACTCCCTAGGTACACCTCTGGCCTCCTAGGTGCTCCTCTGTCCTCCCTGATACACCTCTAACACTCCCAGGTACACCGCCCCAACACTCCAGAGTGCACCTCTGACACTCCTGGGCCCTGCCTCTGACACTCCCAGGTGCACCTCTGACACTCCCAGGTACACCTCCTGACACTCCAGGCCACACCTGTGAGCACTCCCAGTACCACTGACACTCCGTGGTACACCCCTGACTTGCTCTGGTACACACTGACACTCCCAGGTTACGCACCGCTGACTTGCTGCCAGGTACACTTCAGACACTGCCAGGTACACCTCAGACGCACCACCAGTACACACCTCAGACACTGCCAAGTACACCTCAGACACTCACAGGTGCACCTCAGACACTCAGGTGCCTCTGACACTCTGAAAGTGCACACTCTGACACTCCCAGGCACACGTCCTAACACTCAGGTACCTCCAGGCACTCCAAAATTTTTGCCCAACCTCCCCAGGCCACACCTCTGACCTCCCAGTACACCTCTGAGACTCCCAGGTGCCTTCCGGCTTACTCCCAGAGTACCTCCGGCTTGCTCCAGGCACGTCTCACTCTCCCAGGTACACCTCCACGACAATCCCAAGTACACCTCTGTGCCTCCCAGGCTGCCTCCCAACACTCCCAGACCACCGCCTTCCACTCCCGGGCACACCACAACACTGCCCAGGTACACCTCCGACACTCCCAGGAACACCTCAAACCTCCCAGGTACACTTTTTACACTCCCAGTGCCTCCGACACTCCTGGGTACCTCCTCTGACACTCCCAGGTGCACCTCCGACACTCCCAGGTTCACCAGACACTCCCAGGTGCCTCCGGACTGCTCCCAGGTGCAGCCTCACCTCCCAGGTACGCCTCCAGCCTCCAGGTGCCTCTGACACTCCCAGGTACACCTCTGACCTCCCAGGTACACCTCCTGACCTCCCAGGCCTGACCTTGCTCCAGGTACGCCACTGACATTCCCTGTTTTACATCTGACACTCCCAGGTACCTCCGCTTGCTCTCAGGTACACCTCTGACTTGCTCCCAGGTACACCTCTGGCTCTCACTGGTACACCTCCACGACACTCCAGTGCCTTTCAACCTCCCAGGTACCTTCTTATGCTCCCAGGTACACCTCCCATTTGCTGCCAGGTACACCTCTGACACTCCCAGGTACCTCCCGACACTCTCAGGTACACCTCTGACTCCCAGTGCACACCCAGACATCCCAGGTGCATCTCACACTCCCAGGTACCTCCGACACTCCAGTACACACTCTGGCCTCCAGTTACACCTCTGACACTCTAGGTGCACCTCCTGACACTCCCAGGTACACCTCCTGATACTCCCAGGTACACCACTGACACTGCTAGGTACACCTCCAACCTCCCAGGAACACCTCCGACACTCCCAGGTACAATTCTTTCACTCCAGGTACACCTCCGGCTTGCTCCCACAGGTACACCTCTGACACTCCCAAAGTACACCTCCCGACACTCCCAGGTACACCCCAGACACTCCCCCATGGTACACCCCAGACACTCCCAGGTACCTTCTCACACTCCATTTTCCTCAAACACTCAGGGCCCACACCTCTATTTTCCAGGTACACCTTTGACACTCCCAGGTACGCCACCCGGCATTCCCTGGTAAACATCCTGACACTCCCAGGTACAACTCAGGCACTCTCCAGGTACCTCTGTCCTCCCAGGTACACCTCCTGACACTCCTGGGTGCACACTCTCCCTGACCTCCCAGGTACACCTCTGGCCTCCCAGTTACACCCCAGACACTCCCAGTACCTTCCTCACACTCTGGGTACACCTCTGACACTTCATTGCTCTCTGTCACTCCTGATACACCATGTTTGCTCCAGGTACACTGCTTCCTTGCTCCCAGGTACACCTCCTGACTTGCTCTCAGGTACACCTCCCCTGACACTCCCAGAGTACTGCCTCTGACCTCCCAGGTACCTCTGGCTTACTCCCCATTACCTGTAACACTCCCATTTACTAACCTCCCTGGTATGCCTCCCAGGTACCTTCTGCTCCCAGGTACACCGCCCCAGCACTGCCAGGTACACACCTCAGCCACTGCCAGTACACCTCCAGACACTGCCAAGTACACCCCTCAGACACTGCCAAGTACACACACTCAGACACTCACAAGTGCCTCAGACACTCCCAAGGTGCACCTCCCCCGACACTCATAAGGGGCACGTCTGACACTCCCAGGCACACCTCTAACACTCCCAGGTGCCACCTCAAGACACTCCCAGGTACACACCATTTGACACTCGCAGGTATACACTCTGACACTCCCAGGTACACCTCCTGACACTCCCAGGTACCTCTGATACTCCCAGGTACTACTGACACTGCCAGGTACCTCCGACACTCCCAGGGCACCTCCACGACACTCCCAGGTACACTTCTTACACTCCCAGGTTGCACCTCCCGACACTCCTGGGTACACCTCTGACACTCCAGGTACACCTCCTGACACTCCCAGGAACTCCACCCCCAGCATTCACTGATGCACCTCCTGACCTCCCAAGATACACCCCAGACACTGCCAGGTACACCTCCGACACTCCAGGAACACCTCCGTTGCTCCAGGTGCCACTTTTCACACTCCAGTTACACTTCCGACACTCCCAGGTGCACCTCTGACACTCCCAGGTACACCTCTGACACCTCAGGAGCACACCTCTGACCTCCCAGGTACCTCCGACCTCCCAGGTGCACACCTCCGACACTCCCAGGCCACTTCTTACTCTCAGGTACCTCCGACACTCCCAGGTAGCCTCTTACTCTCCCAGGTACACACCTCCGACACTCTCAGGTACACCTCTGACCTCCCAGGTACACCTCCGACACTCCCAGGTACCTTCTTCTGCTCTGAGTACCTCCGACACTCCGGGTACACCTCTGACACTCCCAGGTACCTCTGACCTCCCAGGAACTCCTGACATTCACTGATACACCTCTGCACTCCCAGATGCACCCCTGAACTCTGCCAGGTACACCTCCAGCTCTGGGAACCTCCCACTCCCGAGTTGCACTTTTCACACTCCCAGGTACCTCCGACCTCCCAGGTACACCTGAGCACTCCCAGGTGCACCTCTGACACTCAGGTACACCTCTGACACTCCAGGTGCACCTCCGACACTCCCAGGTACACCTCCGACACTCCCAGGTACACTTCTTACTCTCCCAGGTACACCTCCGACACTCCCAGGTACAGCCTCACTCTCCCAGGTACACCTCCGACACTCTCAGGTACACCTCTGACACTCCCAGGTACACCTCCCAGCACTCCCAGGTACATCTGACACTCCCAGGTACACCTCTGACCTCACAGTACACCTCCGACACTCCCAGGTACACTTCTTGCTCCCAGTACACCTCCGGCACTCCCAGGTACCTCCCCAGCACTCCCAGTTACACCCCAGACACTCCCAGGTACACTTCTCTGCTCTAGGTACCTCTGACACTCCTAGGTACTCCTCTGTCCTCCTGATACCTCTAACACTCCAGGTACACCGCCCCACCTCCCAGGTACACCTCTGACACTCCCAGGTACACCTCCTGACACTCCCAGGTGCACCTCCCACTTGCTCAGGTACACCTCCAACACTCCCCAGGTACACCTCTGACACTCCCAGGTGCCCACTGACACTCCAGGTACACCTTGCTCCCAGGTACACCTCTGACACTCCGGGTACACCTCTGACACTGCCAGGTACCTCTTCACACTCCCAGGTACACCTCCGACTTGCTCTGGTACACTGCTTTCACTCCCAGGTACCTCCGATACTCCCAGGTACACCTCTGACACTCCCAGGTACACCTCCCATGCTCCCAGGTACACCCCCAGACACTCCAGGTACACCTCCAGACCTCCCAGGTACACACATCTCACCTCCCAGGTACACCTCCGACACTCCCAGGTGCACCTCTGACACTCCCAGGTACACCTCTGACACTCCCAGGTGCCTCTGACACTCCCAGGTACACCTCTGACACTCCCAGGTGCCCCACTGACACTCCTGGTGCCCCCTGACACTCCTCCCAGGTGCACTTGGCCTCCCAGGTACCTCCCACACTCCCAGGTACACCTCTGACACTCCCAGGTACACCTGAACACTCCCAGGTACCACCTCCAGAGCACTCCCAGGTGCACCTCTGACACTCCCAGGTACACCTCTGACACTCCCAGGTGCACCTCTGACACTCCAGATGCACCTCTGACACTCCCAGGCACCTCTGGCTCCCAGGTACCTCAGACACTCCCAGGCACACCACTTCGTGCCTCTGACACTCCCAGGTACACCTCTGGAACTCCCAGGTATTTCAACACTCCCGGTACCTCCGACACTCCCAGGTGCATCTCCACTCCCAGGTACACCTCCGACATCCCAGTACACCTCTGACACTCCCAGGTGCACCTCTGACACTCCCAGGTGCACTTCTTACACTCCAGGTACACCACTGACACTGCCAGGTACACCTCCGACACTCCCAGGAACACCTCCGACACTCCCAGGTACACTTTTACCTCCCAGGTACACCTCCGACACTCCCAGGTACACCTCCGGCACTCCCAGGTCACACCTCCGACACTCCCAGGTTCTGCAGCTACTCCCAGGTTCACTCTGAACTCCCAGGTACACTTCTCACACTCCCAGGTACACCTCCGACTCTCCCAGGTACCTCTGACACTCCCAGGTACACCTCTCAACCTCCCAGGTACACCTCTGACCTCCCAGGTACACCTCAGCACTCCCAGGTGCATCTGACATTCCCTGGTACATCTGACACTCCCAGGTACACCTCCGACACTCTCCAGGTACACCTCTGACACTCCCAGGTACCTCTGACTCTCCCGGTACACCTCCGACTTGCTCCCAGGTACACCTCCGACACTCCCAGGTACACTTCTTATACTCCAGGTACACCTCCGACACTCCCAGGTACACCCTCGCTCCCAGGTACCTCCGACACTCCCAGGTACACCTCCTGGCCTCCCAGGTACACCCCTGACACTCCCAGGTACATCTCACACTCCCAGGTACACCTCCGACCTCCCAGGTACACCTCTGACACTCCCAGTTACACCTCTGACACTCCTAGGTGCCTCTGGCCTCCCAGGTACACCTCTGACACTCCCAGGTACACTGACACTGCCAGGTACCTCCGACCTCCCAGGACCTCCGGCACTCCCAGGTACATTCTTTCACTCCCAGGTACACCTCAAACACTCCCAGGTACACCTCTGACCTCCCAGATGCACCTCCGACACTCCCAGGTACACCTCTGACACTCCCAGGTACACCCCAGACTCCCAGGTACCCTTCTCCACCTCCCAGGTACACCTCCGACACTCAAGTGCACCTCCTGACACTCCCAGGTACACCTCGACCTCCCAGGCCCCACTGACTCCCGTGTAACCTCTGACACTCCCAGGCACCTCCGACACTCCCAGGTACACCTCTGTCCTCCCGGTACACCTCTGACACTCTGGTGCACCTCCTGACACTCCCAGGTACACCTCCTGACCTCCAGTACACCCAGACACTCCCAGGTACCTTCTCACACTCTCGGTACACCTCTGACACTTCTAGGTGCTCTCTGTCACTCCTGGTACCTCTGACACTCCCAGGTACACCATGACACTCCCAGTGCCTCTGACACTCTCAGGTACACCTCTGACACTCCCAGGTGCACCTCCGACTCTGAGTACACCTCTGGCCTCCCAGGTACACCTCTGACACTCCCATTCACCTCTGACACTCCCAGGTACCACTGACACTCCTGGTATACCCTGACACTCCCAGGTGCACACCACTTCTTGCTCCCAGGTGCACCGCCTGACACTGCCAGGTACACCTCAGCCACTGCCAGGTACACCTCGAACACTGCCAAGTACACCTCGGACACTCCCAGGTGCCACCTCAGCACTCACGTTCAGACACTCCAGGTGCACCTCTGACACTCATAGTGCACCTCTGACACTCCCAGGTACACCTCTGCTGCTCCCAGGTACACCTCAGACACTCCGGTACACCGCTGACACTCCCAGGTACCCTCTGACACTCCCAGGTACCCTCTGACACTCCCAGGTACACCTCTGATGCTCCCAGGTACACCTCTGACACTGCCAGGTACACCTCCGACACTCCCAGGAACACCTCCGACACTCCCAGGTACCTTCTTACCTCCCAGGTACACCTCCGACACTCCCAGGTACCTCCTGACACTCCCAGGTACACCTCTGACACTCCCAGGAACTCACGGCATTCTGGTGCACCTCTGACTTGCTCCCAGGTACACCCCCAGACACTGTGGTACCTCGACCTCCCAGGTACACCTCCCGACACTCCCAGGTGCCTTCTGCTCCCAGGTACACTTCCGACACTCCCAGGTACACCTCCTGACTTGCCAGGTACACCTCTGACACTGGCACACCTCTGGCCTCCCAGGTACACCTCGGCAGCTCCCAGGTACACCTCCGCCTCCCAGGTACCTTCTTACTCTCCCAGGTACACCTCCGACACTCCCAGGTACACCTCTTACCTCCCAGGTACACCTCCATTGCTCTCAGGTACACCTCTGACACTCCCAGGTACACCTCCTGACACTCCCGGCCTCTGACACTCCCGGTACACCTTCTGACACTCCCAGGTACACCTCCGACACTCCCAGGTACACTTCTTCACTCCCAGGTACACCTCCATTTGCTCCCAGGTACCTCTGACCTCCCAGTACACCTCTGACACTCCCAGGTACCCCTTCTCACACTCCTAGGTACTCCTGACCTCCTAGGTACTCCTCTGTCCTCTGATACACCTCTGTCACTCCCAGGTACACCGCCCCAACACTCTGAGTACACCTCTGCTCCCAGGTACACCTCTGACACTCCCAGGTACACCTCTGACTCCCCAGGTTCCCACCCCCAGCTCTCTGGTACACCCCAACACTCCCAGGTACCATGACACTTTCTAGCCCACACTCCAGGTACCCACTTCAGGCTCTCCCAGGTACACCTCTGACACTGCCAGGTACACCTCAGACACTGCCAGGAGCCTCAGACACTCACAGGTACCTCAGACACTCCAGGTGCACCTCTGCACTCCCAAGTGCACCTCTGACACTCCCAGGCACACCTCTAACACTCCCAGTGCCTCCAGACACTCCCAGGTCCACCGCTGACACTCCCAGGTACACCTCTGACACTCCCAAGTGCACCTCTGACACTCCCAGGTACCTCGGCCTCCCAGGTTCCCTCCCAGGCCTCTCTCTCCCAGGCACCTCCGACACTCCCAGGTACACCTCCTCCCAGTACACCTCCAGCCTCCCAGGTACCTTCTTACCTCCCAGGTACCACCGACACTCCCAGGTACACCTCACGACACTCCCGGTACACCTCCGACACTCCCAGGTACCTTCTTCACTCCCAGGTACACCTCGGCCTCCAGGTACACCTCTCTGACACTCCCAGGTACCTCTGGCCTCCCAGGTTCTTCCCAGACACTCTGGGTACACCCCCAGGCCTTGCCTCCCAGGTCACCTTCTGACCTCCCAGGTACACCTCCGACACTCCCAGGTGCACCTCTGACACTCCCAGGTACACCTCTGACACTCCCAGGTACCTCCCGACACTCCCAGGTACTGACACTCCCAGGTACCGCCACTGACATTCCTGGTACATCTGACACTCCCAGGTACACCTCCGCTGCTCTCAGGTACACCTCTGACACTCCCAGGTACACCTTGACACTCCCAGGTACCTCCGACACTCCAGGTACACCTCCACTCCCAGGTACACTTCTTATCTCCCAGGCACACCTCCCATCTGCCAGGTACACTCTGACACTCCAGGTACACCTCGACACTCTCAGGTACACCTCTGACACTCCCAGGTACCTGACTGCTCCAGGTACATCTCACCTCCCAGGTACCTCCTGACCTCCAGGTACACCCCTGACACTCCCAGGTTGCCATCTCTCCTCCCAGGTACACCTCCGACACTCCCAAGTACACCTCTGACACTCCCAGTTACACCTCTGACACTCCTGGTACACCTCTGACCTCCCAGGTACACCTCTGATACTCCCAGGTACACCACCGACACTGCTCCTAGGTACACCTCGACCTCCCAGGTACACCTCCGACACTCCCAGGTACACTGCTTTCCTCCCAGGTACACCTCCTGCTCCGGGTACACCTCTGACACTCCAAGGTACACCTCCGACTTCCAGGTACACCCCAGACACTCCCAGGTACACCCCAGGCACTCCCAGGTGCCACTTCTCCTCCCAGGTACACCTCCGACCTCCCAGGTACCTCCCAGGCACTCCCAGGTACACCTCTGGCCTCCCAGGTACCTCTGACATTCCTGGTAAACATCTCAGCACTCCCAGGTGCACCTCCGACACTCTCAGGTACACCTCTGTCACTCAGGTACACCTCCCACTCACGGTGCCTCTGACACTCCCAGGTACACCTCTGGCCTCCCAGTTGCACCCAGACACTCCCACTTCTCCCTCCTAGGTACACCTCTGACACTCCTAGGTACTCCTCTGTCCTCCTGATACACCTCTAACCTCCCAGGTACCGCCCCGACACTCCCAGGTACACCTGACACTCTCAGGTTTACTCTGACCTCCCAGGTGCACCTCTGACACTCCCAGGTACACCTCCTGGCTCCCAGGTACACCTGTGACACTACCAGTGCCCACTGACACTCCCTGGTACACCCTCCCAGGTACACCACTTCACTACTCCCAGGTACCCTTTGGCTTTGCCAGGCACCTCAGACACTGCCAGTACACTCGGACACTGCCAAGTACCTCAGACACCCAAAGTACACCTCTAGACCTCCCAGGTACACCTCAGACACTCCAAGGTGCCTCTGACCACCTCAAGTGTGCCTCTGACACTCCCAGGCACCTCTGACTCCCAGGTACACCTCAGACACTCCCAGGTACCACTTTGACACTCCCAGGTACACCTCCTGACCTCCCAGGTACACCTCTGACACTCCCAGGTACACCTCTGATGCTCCCAGGTACACTGCCAGGTACCCCTCCGACACTCCCAGGAACACCTCCGACACTCCCAGGTACCACATCTCACACTCCCAGGTACACCTCCGACACTCCGTGCCACCTCTGACACTCCCAGGTACCTCCGACACTCCCAGGTGCCTCTGACCTCCCAGGCACCCTGACTCCCAGGTGCACACCCAGGCACTCTGGGTACACCTCTGATGCTCTCCAGGTACACCTCTGACACTCCCAGGTACACCCCAGACACTCCCAGGTACCCATCTCACACTCCCAGGTGCCTCCGAACCTCCCAAGTACACCTGACCTCCCATGTACACCTCTGACACTCACAGGTACACCTCTGACACTTCCAGGTACCTTTGACCTCCCAGGTACTCACATTCCCTGGTGCACCTCTGACTCCCAGGTACTGCCCTGCCTGAGTACCTCCGGCCTCCCAGGAACACCTCGGCTACTCCCAGGTACCTTCTCACACTCCCAGGTACACCCGACACTCTCAGGTACCTGTGACCTCCCAGGTACACCTCTGCACTCTGGTACACCTCTGACTCTCCCAGTGCTCCACTGACATTCCTGGTACACCTCCTGACACTCCCAGGTACACCTGTCCTGCAAGTACACCTCCGACACTCCCAGGTACACCTCCGACACTCCCAGGTACACGTCTGACCTCCCAGGTACACCTCTGACATCCCAGGTACCTCTGTTGCTCCAGGTACATCTCTGACACTCCCAGGTACACCTCTGACCTCCCAGGTACACCTCCGACACTCCCAGGACACCTCCGACACTCCCAGGTACCTTTTCACACTCTGATTACACTTCCGACCTCCGGGTACCTCTGACACTCCCAGGTACATCTGACACTCCAAGGTACCTCTGACTTGCTCAGGTCACACCTCCGACACTCCCAGGTACACCTCCGACACTCCCAGGTACACTTCTTACTCTCCCAGGTACCTCCGACACTCCCAGGTACACCTCTTGCTCTCCCAGGTACACCTCCGACACTCTCAGGTACCTCTCAACCTCCCAGGTACACCTCTGACCTCCCAGGTAGCCTCTGACACTCCCAGGTACACCTCCGACACACAGTACACCTCCGACACTCCCAGGTGCACTTCTTACACTCCCAGGTACACCTCCGCTCCCAGGTGCACCTCTGACACTCCAGTTACACCCAGACACTCCCAGGTACACTTCTCCTCCTCAGGTACACCTCTGACACTCCAGGTACTCCTCTGTCCTCCCTGATACACCTCCTGCTCCCAGGTACACCTGGCTTGCTCCAGGTACACCTCCGACACTCTCCAGGTACACCTCCCAACCTCCCAGGTGCACCTCTGACCTCCCAGGTACACCTCTGACACTCCCAGGTACCTACTTGACACTCCCAGGTACGCCACTGACACTCCTGGTACACCTGACACTCCCAGGTACACCTCTGACCTCCCAGGTACACCAGACACTGCCAGGTACACTTCGAACTCTGCCAGGTACACCTCAGACACTGTCAGTACACCTCCAGACACTGCCAAGTGCACCTCCAGACACTCTCTGGGTACCTCAGACACTCAGGTGCACCTCCCCTTCAGGGTGCACCTCCTGGCCTCCCAGGCACCTCTGCTGCTCCAGGTACACCTTCCGGCACTCCCAGGTGCACTTCTTACTCTCCCAGGTACCTCCGACACTCCCAGGTGCAACCTCTTACTCTCCCAGGTACACCTCGCTCTCCAGGTACACCTCTGGCATTCTCAGGCACCTCTGACACTCCCAGGTGCCTCTGGCACTCCCAGGTACTCCTCTGACACCTGGTACACCTACACTCCAAGTACCTCCCACACTCCCAGGTAACCTCAACTCCCAGGTACCTCTGACACTCCCAGTTACACCCCAGACACTCCCAGGTACCCTTCTCACCTCCTAGGTACACCTCCTGACCTCCCTAGGTGCTCCTCTGTCACTCCTGATACACCTCCTATCCTCCCAGGTACACCGCTGACACTCCCAGGTACACCTCTGACACTCTCAGGTACTCTGCACTCCAGGTGCACTGACCTCCAGGTACACCTCTGACACTCCCAGGTACACCTATGACACTCCCAGGTGCCCCACTGACCTCCGTGGTACACCTGACACTCCCAGGTACACCATGACACTCCCAGGTACACCGCCCAGCACTGCCAGGTGCACTTCAGACACCAGGTACACCTCAGACACTGCCAAGTACACCTCAGACACTGCCAAGTACACCTCAGACACTCACAGGTACACCTCAGACACTCCAAGGTGCACCTCTGACACTCCTAAAGTGCACCTCTGACACTCCCAGGCACACCTCTCTGCCTCCCAGGTACACCTCAGACACTCCCAGGTACACCGCTTCACACTCCCAGGTACACCTCTGACCCTCCCAAGTACACCTCTGAGACTCCCAGGTACCTCCGGCCTCCCAGGTACACCTCCGACACTCCCAGGTACACATCTCACTCTCCCAGGTACACCTCCGACAATCCCAAGTACACCTCTGACCTCCCAGGTACACCTCTGACCTCCCAGGTACACTTCTTACACTCCCAGGTACACCACACAGACTGCCAGGTGCACCTCCGACACTCCCAGAACACCTCCGACCTCCCAGGTGCCACTTTTTACACTCCCAGGTACACCTCCGACACTCACAGGTACCTCTGACACTCCAGGTACCTCCGACACTCCCAGGTTCACAGACACTCCCAGGTACACCCAGACACTCCCAGGTACCTTCTCACACTCCCAGTTCACCTCCGACACTCCCAGGTACACCTCTGACCTCCCAGGTACACCTCTGGCACTCCCAGGTGCACCTCTGACCTCCCAGGTACCTTGGCCTCCCAGGTACGCCACTGACATTCCTGGTACACATCTGACCTCCCAGGTACACCTCCAGCACTCTCAGGTACACCTCCTGACACTCCCAGGTACACCTTTGACTCTCACAGGTACCTCCGACACTCCCAGGTACACCTCCGGCTCTCCGTGCCACTTCTTATACTCCCAGGTACACCTCCGACACTGCCAGGTACACCTCTGCACTCCCAGGTACACCTCCGACACTCTCAGGTACACCTCTGACACTCCCAGACACCCCAGACACTCCCAGGTGCACATCTCACACTCCCAGGTACACCTCCGACACTCCCAGGTGCACCTCCGACACTCCCAGGTACACCTCTGACACTCCCAGGTACCTCTGACACTCCCAGGTACACCTTGACACTCCCAGGTACACCACTGACATTCCCTGGTACCCCATCTGGCTCCCAGGTACCTCCGACCTCTCAGGTACCACCTCTGACACTCCCAGGTAACCTTGACTCTCTGGGTACACCTCCGACACTCCCAGGTACACCTCCGACACTCCCAGGTACCTTCTTGCCTCCCAGGTACACCTCCGGCACTGCCAGGTACACTCTCTGAGCTCCCAGGTACACCTCCGACACTCTCAGGTACACCTCTGACTCCCAGGTACTGAACTCTGGTACACATCTCCACACTCCCAGGTACCTCCGACACTCCCAGGTACCCCAGACACTCCCAGGTACACATCTCACACTCCCAGGTACCTCGGCCTCCCAAGTACCTCTGACCTCCCAGTTACACCTCTGCTCTAGGTACCTCTCGACACTCCCAGGTACCTCTGATGCTCCCAGGTACCTCTGACACTGCTGGTACACCTCCGACCTCCCAGGACACCTCCGACACTCCCAGGTACACTGCTTTCTCCCAGGTACACCTCCGTGCTCACAGGTACCTCTGACACTCCAAGGTACCTCCGACACTCCCAGGTACACCCCAGACACTCCCAGGTACACTGAACACTCCCAGGTGCCCTTCTCACTCCCAGGTACACCTCCGACACTCCCAGGTACACCTCTGACCTCCCAGGTACACCTCTGACCTCCCAGGTACGCCACTGACATTCCCTGGTACCTATCACACCACGCCAGGTACACCTCCGACACTCTCAGGTACACCTCTGTCCTCCCAGGTACACCTCTGACTCTGGGTACACCTCCGACCTCCCAGGCACCTCTGACCTCCCAGTTACCCCAGACACTCCAGGTACACTTCTCACACTCCTAGGTGACACCTCTGCCTCCCTAGGTGCTCCTCTGTCTCCTGATACACCTCTAACACTCCCAGGTACACCATGACACTCCCAGGTACCTCTGACGCTCTCAGGTACACCTCTGGCCTCCCAGGTGCACCTCTGACCTCCCAGGTACACCTCTGACACTCCCAGGTACACCTATGACACTCCCAGGTGCCCCACTGACACTCCTGGTACCCCCAACACTCCCAGGTACACCGCTGACACTCCCAGGTACACCTGACACTGCCAGGTACACCTCAGACACTGCCAGGTACACCTCAGACACTGCCAAGTACACCTCAGACACTGCCAAGTACACCTCGAACACTCACAGGTACACCTCAGACACTCAGGTGCACCTCCGAGCACTCATAAGTGCCTCCCTGACACTCCCAGGCACACCTCTAACACTCCCAGGTACACCTCAGACACTCCCAGGTACACCGCTGACACTCCCAGTACACCTCTGACCTCCCAGGTACACCTCTGACACTCCCAGGTACCTCTGATGCTCCCAGGTACACCACCGACACTGCCAGGTACACCTCCGACCTCCAGGGCCTCCGACATGGTACACATCTCACACTCCCAGGTACCTCCGACCTCCCAAGTACCTCTGACACTCCAGGTACACCTCCGACACTCCCAGGTACACCTCTGACACTCCCAGGTACACCCCTGACACTCCCAGGTACACCCCCAGACACTCCCAGGTACACCTCTGATACTCTCAGGTTCACCTCTGACCTCCCAGGTACACCCCAGACACTCCCAAGTACACATCTCACACTCCCAGGTACCTCCGACACTCCCAAGTACACCTCTGACCTCCCATGTGCACCTCCTGACACTCCCAGGTACATCTCTCTGACACTTAGGTACCTTGACACTCCCAGGTACTCCCACTGACATTCCCTGGTGCACCTCTGACACTCCCAGGTGCACCATGACACTGCCAGGTACACCTCCGACACTCCCAGGTACACCTCCGACACTCCCAGGTGCCCTTCTCACCTCCCAGGTACCTCCTACACTCTCAGGTACACCTCTGACACTCCCAGGTACACCTCTGACACTCCCAGGTACACCTCTGACACTCCCAGGTACTCCTGACATTCCTGGTGCACCTCTGACACTCCCAGGTACACCTCTGACACTGCCAGGTACACCTCCATTTCTCCCAGGAACACCTCCAACTCCCAGGTACGTCTCGACACTCCAAGGTACACCTCTGACCTCCCAGGTACACCTCTGACACTCCCAGTGCCCTCTGACACTCCCAGGTACCTCAACCTCCCAGGTACCTCCCGACACTCCCAGGTACACCTCCGACACTCCCAGGTACACTTCCCCTACACACTCCCAGGTACACCTCCGACACTCCCAGGTACACCTCTGACACTCCCAGGTACACCTCTGACACTCAGGTACACCTCTGACACTCCCAGGTACCTCCGACTCTCCCAGGTGCCTCTCCGACACTCCCAGTGCACTTCTTACTCTCCAGGTACACCTCCGGCTCTCCAGGTACCAGCCTCTTACTCTCCCAGGTACACCTCCGACACTCTCAGGTACACCTCCCAGCACTCCAGGTACACCTCTGACACTCCCAGGTACACCTCTGACCTCCCAGGTGCACCCCCGACACACCTGGTGCACCTACGACACTCCCAGGTGCCTTTACACTCCCAGGTACACCTCCGACACTCCCAGGTACCTCTGACACTCCCAGTTACACCCAGACACTCCCAGGTACCTTCTCTCACACTCCTAGGTACACCTCTGACACTCCCTGATGCTCCTCTGTCACTCTGATCCTTGCTCCCAGTACACCTCCCAACACTCCCAGGTACACCTCTGACACTCTCAGGTACACCTCTGCTCCCAGGTGCACCTCTGACTTCCAGGTACACCTCTGACACTCCCAGGTACACCTCAAGCACTCCCAGGTACGCCACTGACACTCGTGGTACACCTGACACTCCCAGGTACACCACTTCAGCACTCCCAGGCACCACTGACACTGCCAGGTACCTTCAGACACTGCCAGGTACACCTCAGACACTGCCAGAGTACACCTCAGACACTGCAGAGTACACCTCAGACACTCACAGGTGCACCTCAGACACTCCAAGGTGCACCTCTGACTCTAAGTGCACCTCTACACTCCCAGGCACACCTCCTAACCTCCCAGGTACACCTTCGACACTCCAGGTACCTTCTTACTCTCCCAGGTACCTCCGACACTCCCAGGTACACCTCTTACTCTCCCAGGTACACCTCCGACACTCCCAGGTACACCTCTGAGCACTCCCAGGTACACCTCCCAACCTCCCAGGTACCTCGGCCTCCCAGGTACACCTCTGACACTCCTGGGCACACCTACGGCACTCCCAGGTACACTTCTTACACTCCAGGTACCTCCGACACTCCCAGGTACACCTCTGACACTCCCAGTTACACAGACACTCCCAGGTACACTTCTCCTCCTAGGTACACCTCTGACCTCCCTGGGTACTCCTCTGTCACTCCTGATACACCTCTAACACTCCCAGGTACACCATGACACTCCCAGGTACACCTCTGACACTCTCAGGTACACCTCTGACACTCCCAGGTGCACCTCTGACCTCCCAGGTACACCTCTGACCCTCCCAGGTACACCTGTGACCTCTCAGGTGCCCCCTGACCTCCCTGGTACACCCCTGACACTCCCAGGTACACTGACACTCCCAGGTACACCGCCGACACTGCCAGGTACACTTCGGACACTGCCAGGTACACACCTCAGACACTGCCATTACACCTCCAGACACTGCCAAGTACACCTCCAGACACTCAGAGGTACACCTCAGACACTCCAAGGTGCACCTCTGACACTCTGAGGTGCACCTCTGACACTCCCAGCACACCTCTTAGCTCCCAGGTACCTCAGACACTCCCAGGTACATGGCCTCCCAGGTACCTCCTGACTCCTCCCAGTACACCTCTGACACTCCAGGTGCACCTCCGACACTCCCAGGTACACCTCCGACACTCCCAGGTACATCTCACACACTCCCAGGTACACCTCCGTGATCCCAGAGACCACCTCTGACCTCCCAGGTACACCTCCTGCTCTCCCAGGTACACTTCTTACACTCCCAGGTGCACCACCCTGACACTGCCAGGTACATCTCCGACCTCCCAGGCGTCCGGCACTCCCAGGTACACCTCTGACACTCTCAGGTACACCTCTGATCCCAGATACACCTGAACTACACCAGGTACATCTCACCTCCCAGGTGCACCTCCCGACAGTACACCTCTGACACCCAGGTACACCTCTGACACTCCCAGGGACACCTTTGACACTCCCAGGTCTCCACTGACATTCCCTGGTGCACCTCTGACACTCCCAGGTACACCATGACATTGCCAGGTACCTCCGACACTCCCAGGTACACCTCCGACACTCCCAGGTGCACTTCTCACACTCCCAAGTACACCTCCGACACTCTCAGGTACACCTCTGACACTCCCAGGTACACCCCAGACACTCCCAGGTACACATCTCACTTCCCAGGTACACCTCTGACACTCCCAGGTACAGCTCTGACACTCCCAGGTACACATCTGATGCTCCCAGGTACACCACAGACACTGCAGGTACACCTCCGACACTCCAGGTACTTCTTACTCTGCCAGTGCACCTCCGACACTCCCAGGTACAGCCTCTTACACTCCCAGGTACACCTCCGACACTCTCAGGTACACCTCTGACACTCCCAGGTGCACCTTCTACACTCCCAGGCCCGTCCGACACTCCCAGGTACACCTCCGATACTCCAGGTACACTTCACACTCCCAGTACGTCCGACACTCCCAGGTACACCTCCGACACTCCCAGGTACACCCAGACACCCCAGGTACACTTCTCACGCCTAGGTACCTCTGACACTCTAGGTTGCTCCTCTGTCCTCCTGATACACCTCTAACACTCCCAGGTACACCATGACACTCCCAGGTACACCTCTGACACTCCCAGGTGCCTCTGACCTCCCAGGTGCACTCTGACACTCCCAGTACACCTCTGACACTCCCAGGTACACCGCTAACACTCCCAGGCACACCGCTGACACTGCCAGGTACACCTCCAGACACTGCAGTACACCTCAGACCTGCCAAGTACACCTCCAGGCACTGCCAAGTACCTCCAGACACTCACAGGTACACCTCAGACACTCCAAGGTGCACCTCTCCAGCCCTCTAGGTGCCTCTGACACTCCCAGGCACACCTCCTAACACTCCCAGGTACACCTCAGACACTCCCAGGTACACCATGACACTCGCAGGTACCTCTGACACTCACCTCTGACACTCCTGGGTACACCTCTGACACTCCAGGGACACAGC
>NW_024752568.1:0-13608 GCF_018991925.1 Homarus americanus
CTAGAAGTTACGTATTGCTTTTACATGATACAAATTTCCTGTTTTATGATATCTATTTTCGCAAATTTATATCTAACCAACTTTCCTGAAAGTAGATATTTCCCATTTTATGATGGTAAATTTCAAGTTTTCTATGATACACCTATTTTCGGCAAATTTTAAGGTTTCAAACTTCCTGGAAAGTAGATATTTCTATTTTTATGATACAAATTTCCTTGTTTTTGGTGATATATCTATTTCGGTAATTTGTTATCTAACCAACTTTCCGGTGCAGATATTTCCATTTCTGGCGTGATACAAATTTCCTGTTTTATGATACTATTTTCGGAAAATTTGGTTATCTAACCAACTCTTTCCCGGAAAGGATATTTCCCATTTTTTATGGATACAAATTTCCCGTTTCTATGATATCGTATTTTCGGCAAATTTGTTTATCTAACCAATTTCCCGGAAAGTAGATATTTCCTATTTTATGATACAAATTTCTGTTTCTTATGATAATTCATTTTCAAAATTTACGATTCAACTAACTTCTCCCGGAATGTATATTTCATTTTTTGTGATACAAATTTCCTGTTTCTATGATAATCTACTGCAAAATTAGTAATATTTCCAAAATTCGAAAATCTATTCTGAAAAATCGATAATCTGCCTTTCCCGAAAAGTAGAAAATCTATCTACTTTTCGGGAAAGTAGATAACCAACTTCTGGAAAGTAGATATTTCTATTTTTATGATACAAATTTCCTGTTTTATGATATCTATTTTGAAAGTTATTTATCTAACCAACTTTCGCGGAAAGTAGATATTTCCATTTTTATGATACAAATTTCTGTTTATGATATTCATTTTCGCAAATTTGGGTTATTCTAACCAACTTTCCCGGAAAGCAGATATTTCCCCATTTCTTAACATAATAAATCTCCTGTTTCTATGATATCTATTTTCGGCAATTTGTTATCTAACCAACTTCCTTAAAACAGATATTTCCCATTTTTATATGATACAAATTTCTCTATGATATCTCATTTTCGAAAACTTCATATCCAACCAACTTTCCTAAAAATATTTCCCATATTCTCACAAAATTTCCGTTTCATGATAATCACTCGCAAAATTAGGTAATATTTCAAATTCGAAAATCATTCCCTGAAAAAACGATAATCTACTTTCCCTAAAAGTAAAATCCATTCATTTTCTGAAACCAGATAACCAACTTCCGAAAAGTAGACATTTCATTTTAAAGATACAAATTTCCTGCTTTATGATAATCTATTTTCGAAAGTTGTTTATCTAACCAACTTTCATGAAAGTAGATATTTCATTTTTTATGATACAAATTTCCTGCTCTATAGATAATCTATTCAAAATTTATATCTAACCAATCCTGAAAGTAGATATTTCATTTTTATGATAAAAATTTTCCTATGATATCTATTTTCAAAAGTCAACCAACTCTTCCCAAAAAACCCATGAACAAATTCTGCTTTCATAACCACCGCAAAATTAGTAATATTTCAAAATTGAAATCTATTCCCCAAAACGATAATCAATTTCGAAAAAGAAAATTCATCTACTTTTCTGAAACTAGATAACCAATCTCTAAAGTAGATATTTCATTTTAAGATACAAACCCTTTCAAGATAATTTGACTCGAAACATTAATCAACCAACTTTCAACGGAGAGCAGATATTCCCATTTTATATAAAATCTTTTATGATAATCTATTTTCCAAATTTTTTATCTAACCAACTTCCCTGAAAGAAGATATTCAAAACAAATCTGTTCTAAGATAAATCATTTCGAAATTTACCAACAAACTTTCCCTTAAAGCAGATATTTCCCATTTTGCATACAAATTTCCTATTTTCTAGACACTACTGCAAAATAGTTATCCAACCAACTATACCGAAAAGTAAATATTTCCCATTTTTATCATATCCAAATTTCATTTTTATGATAAATTATTTTTCATAAAATTTACATATCTAACCAACTTTCAAAGAGATACTCCCATTTCCTTATATACAAATTTCTGTTTTCTAGATAATCTATTTCGAAAAATTTTATTATTCCAACCACTTCCGAAAGTAGATATTTCCCATTTTATGATACAAACAAATTTCTTTTTTATGATATCTATTATCAAATTTATATCTAACCAACTTTCCTGAGTAGATATTTATTTTTATGATACAATTTCCCCTTTTATGATAATTCATTTTCGGAAATTTGTTACAACCAACCAAAGATATTTCCCATTTTTATGATACAAATTCCCTTTCTATGAAATATCGCAAAATTATATTTCCCAAAATTCGAAAATTCATTCTTAAAATCATAATCCATTTTCCTGAAAAGTAGAAAATAATCTACTTTTAAAGTAGATAACCAACTCCCGGAAAAGATATCACATTTTTATACAAATTTGCTTCTATGATAATCTATCTCGGAGTTATATATCAACCAACTTCGCGAAAGCAGATATTTCCCATTTTATGAACAAATTTCCAGTTTTCAGATAATCTATTTCGCAAATTTGGTTATTAAACTAACTTTCCCGGAAAAAACAAAACCCTTTTATGATATCCATTTTCAAATTTATCTAAACAACTCTCCCGGAAAGTAGATATTTCCCATTTTTATGATACAAATTTCCTGTTTTCTAAGATAATCATTTTCGAAAATTACATTCAACCAACCTTCCAGAAAGTGATATTTCCCATTTTTAAGATACAAATTCCTGTCTATGATACATCAATTTTCCAAAATTGGTTATCCAAACCAACTTACCGGAAAGCAGATATTTCCCATTTTTATGATACAACTCTCCTGTTTTCCATATCTAAATTTGTATCAACACCAAACCTTCCAAAAGATACCCATTCTAGATACAAATTTCCGTTTCATAGATATTCACAATTTGCTTATCTAACCAACCCTCCCGGCAGATATTTCCCATTTTAGATACAAATTTCTGTTTCAAAATCACGCAAAAATTAGTAATATTTCAACTGAAAATTCATTCTGAAAATCGATAACTATTTCCAAAAGAAAAAATTCATCCATTTTTCGAAAGTAGATAACCAACTTTCCCGGATAGTAGATATTTCCCATTTTTTATGATACAAATTTCCCGTTTTTTATGATAATCTATTTTCGGGAAAGTTGTTTATCTAACCAACTTTCACGGAAAGTAGATATTTCCCATTTTTTATGATACAAATTTCCCGTTTTCTATGATAATCTATTTTCGGCAAATTTGGTTATCTAACCAACTTTCCCGGCAAGTAGATATATCCCATTTTTTATGATACAAATTTCCCGTTTTCTATGATAATCTATTTTCGGAAAAGTTATTTATCTAACCAACTTTCGCGGCAAGTAGATATTTCCCATTTTTTATGATACAAATTTCCCGTTTTCTATGATAATCTATTTTCGGCAAAATTAGGTAATATTTCCCAAATTGGAAAATCTATTCCCAGTACCGATAATCTACTTCTTTCCTCTGAAAGTAGAAAATCTATCTACTTTTTCGGGAAAGTAGATAACCAACTTTCCCGGAAAGTAGATATTTCCCATTTTTTATGATACAAATTTCCCGTTTTCTATGATAATCTATTTTCGGGAAAGTTGTTTATCTAACCAACTTCCGCGGAAAGTAGATATTTCCCATTTTTTATGATACAAATTTCCCGTTTTCTATGATAATCTATTTTCGGCAAATTTGGTTATCTAACCAACTTTCCCGGAAAGTAGATATTTCCCATTTTTTTATGATACAAATTTCCCGTTTTCTATGATAATCTATTTTCGGAAAATTTGGTTATCTAACCAACTTTCCCGGAAAGTAGATATTTCCCATTTTTTGTGATACAAATTTCCCGTTTTCTATGATAATCTACTTCGCAAAATTAGGTAATATTTCCCCCAAAATTCGAAAATCTATTCCCCCGAAAAATCGATAATCTACTTTCCCGAAAAGTAGAAAATCTATCTACTTTTCGGGAAAGTAGATAATCAACTTTCCCGGAAAATAGATATTTCCCATTTTTTATGATACAAATTTCCCGTTTTCTATGATAATCTATTTTCGGGAAAGTTGTTTATCTAACCAACTTTCGCGGAAAGTAGATATTTCCCATTTTTTATGATACAAATTTCCCGTTTTCTATGATAATCTATTTTCGGCAAATTTGGTTATCTAACCAACTTTCCCGGAAAGTAGATATTTCCCATTTTTTATTATACAAATTTCCCGTTTTCTATGATAATCTATTTACGGAAATTTGGTTATCTAACCAACTTTCCCGGAAAGTAGATATTTCCCATTTTTTGTGATACAAATTTCCCGTTTTCTATGATAATCTACTTCGCAAAATTAGGTAATATTTCCCCCAAAATTCGAAAATCTATTCCCCGGAAAAATCGATAATCTACTTTCCCGAAAAGTAGAAAATCTATCTATTTTTCGGGAAAGTAGATAACCAACTTTCCCGGAAAGTAGATATTTCCCATTTTGTATGATACAAATTTCCCGTTTTCTATGATAATCTATTTTCGGCAAATTTGGTTATCTAACCAACTTTCCCGGAAAGTAGATATTTCCCATTTTTTATGATACAAATTTCCCGTTTTCTACGATAATCTATTTTCGGCTAATTTGGTTATCAAACCAACTTTCCCGGAAAGTCGATATTTCCCATTTTTTATGATACAAATTTCCCGTTTTCTATGATAATCAATTTTCGGGAAAGTTGGTTATCTAAGAAACTTTCGCGGAAAGTAGATATTTCCCATTTTTATGATACAAATTTCCCGTTTTCTATGATAATCTATTTTCGGGAAAGTTGGTTATCTAAGAAACTTTCACGGAAAGTAGATATTTCCCATTTTTTATGATACAAATTTCCCGTTTTCTATGATAATCTATTTTCGGCAAATTTGGTTATCTAACCAATTTTCCCGGAAAGTAGATATTTCCCATTTTTTATGATACAAATTTCCCGTTTTCTATGATAATCTATTTTCGGGAAAGTTGGTTATCTAACCAACTTTCCTGGAAAGTCGATATTTCCCATTTTTTATGATACAAATTTCCCGTTTTCTATGATAATCTATTTTCGGGAAAGTTGGTTATCTAAGAAACTTTCGCGGAAAGTAGATATTTCCCATTTTTTATGATACAAATTTCCCGTTTTCTATGATAATCTATTTTCGGCCAATTTGGTAATCTAACTAACTTTCCCGGAAAATAGATATTTCCCATTTTTTATGATACAAATTTCCTGTTTTCTATGATAATCTATTGTCGGCAAATTTGGTTATCTAACCAACTTTCCCGGAAAGTCGATATTTCCCATTTTTTATGATACAAATTTCCCGTTTTCTATGATAATCTATTTTTGAAAAATTCTATTATATAACCAACTTTCCAGGAAAGTGATAATTACTTTTAGATACAAATTTCCTGTTTCTATGATAATCTATTTTCGAAAATTTTGGTTATCTAAACCAACTTTCCCAAGGAAAGTAGATATTTCCCATTTTTTATGATACAAATTTCCGTTTTCTATGATAATCTATTTTGGCAAAAGGTTATTCAACCAACTTTCGAAAGCAGGATATACATTCTGCATTTTTATGATACAAATTTCCTGTTTATGATAATCTATTTTCGTACCTATATTCAACCAACTTTCCTGAAAGTAGATATTTCATTTTTGTGACAAATTTCCTGTTTTCTATGATAATCTACTACAAAATTAGGTAATATTTCCAAAATTGAAAAACACCAAAAAAAAACACCCACACCCACACCCAAAAACCACCGAAAGCAGATATTTATTTTTAAGATACAAATTGTTTTACGATAATCATTTTCGAAAAGTTATCTAAACAACTTTCCCGGAAAGTAGATATTTCCCATTTTTTATGATACAAATTTCTGTTTTCTATGATATCTATTTTTCGGAAAATTTGGTTATCTAACCAACTTCCCAAAGTAGATATTTCCAATTTTTGTGATACAAATTTCGTTTTCTAAGATAATTTACTTGCAAAATTATGTAATATTTCAAATTGAAAAATCATTCCCAAAAATCGATAATTCCCGAAAATTAGAAATTCATCAAATTTCGAAAGACAACCAACTTTCCTGAAAGTAGATATTTCCCATTTTTTATGATACAATTTCCTGTTTTATGATAATCTATTTTCGAAGTTGTTATCCAACCAACTTTCGCGGAAAGCAGATATTTCATTTTTTTATACAAACTTCCTGCTTTCTATGATAATTATTTTCGGCAAATTTGTTATTCAACCAACTTTCCTGAAAGTAGATATTTCCAATTTTTGTGATACAAATTTCGTTTTCTATGATAATCTACTTTCGCAAAATTACGTAATATTTCCAAAATTGAAATCTATTCCCTATCGATAATCTACTTTCCCGAAAAGTAGAAAATCTATCTATTCTCGAAAGTAGATAACCAACTTCCCGGAAAGTAGATATTTCCCATTTTTTATGATACAAATTTCCTGTTTTATGATACTTTCAAAGTTGTTTATCTAACCAACTTTCGCGAAAGTAGATATTTCCCCATTTTTTATGATACAAATTTCCTGTTTTCTATGATAATCTATTTTCGGCAAATTTGGTTATCTAACCAACTTTCCCGGAAAGTAGATATTTCCCATTTTTATGATACAAATTTCTGCTTTCTATGATATCTATTTTCGAAAATTTGGTTATCTAACCAACTTTCCCGAAAGTAGATATTTCCATTTTGTGATACAAATTTCCGTTTTATGATAATCTATTTCGCAAAATTAGTAATATTTCCAAAGTTCGAAAATCTATTCCGCAAAATCGATAATCTACTCCCGAAAATCCATCTATGGAAAGTGATAACCAACTTTCCGGAAAGTAGATATTTCATTTTTATGATACAAATTTCCTGTTTTATGATAATCTACTTCGCAAAATTACGTAATATTTCCCCAAAATTCGAAAATCTATTCCCCTTGAAAAATCGATAATCTACTTTCCCGAAAGTAAAATCTATCTACTTTGGAAAGTAGATAACCAACTTTCCCGGAAAGTAGATATTTCCCATTTTTATGATACAAATTTCGTTTTCATGATATCTATTTTCTCGAAAATTTGTTATCTAATCCAACTTTCCCGGAAAGTAGATATTTCCCATTTTATGATACAAATTTCCTGTTTTCTATGATATCTATTTTCGGCAAATTTGGTTATCTAACCAACTTTCCCGGAAAGTAGATATTTCCCATTTTTATGATAAAATTTCGTTTCTATGATATCTATTTCGGGAAAGTTGTTTATCTAACCAACTTCTCGGGGAAAGTAGATATTTCCATTTTTATGATACAAATTTCCTGTTTATGATATTCATTTTCGGCAATGGTTATCTAACCAACTTTCCCGGAAAGTATATTTCCATTTTTATGATAAAATTTCGTTTTCTATGATAATTCATTTTCGAAAGTTGTTTATCTAACCAACTTTCGTCGGAAAGTAGATATTTCCCATTTTTATGATACAAATTTCCTGTTTTATGATATCTATTTTCGGCAATTGGTTATTCAATCCAACTTTCCGGAAAGTAGATATTTCCCATTTTTATGATACAAATTTCCTGTTTCTATGATAATATATTTTCGAAAATTTGGTTATCTAACCAACTTTCCAAAAGTAGATATTTCATTTTTATGATACAAATTTCCTGTTTTATGATAATCTATTTTCGGAAAGTTGTTTATCTAACCAACTTTCGCAGTAGATATTTCCCATTTTTATGATACAAATTTCCTCTGTTTCTATGATATCTATTTTCGCAAATTTGGTTATCTAACCAACTTCTCCTGAAAGTAGATATTTCCATTTGATACAAATTTCCTGTTTTATGATATTCCATTTAATTCTATTATCTAACCAACTTTCGCGGAAAGTAGATATTTCCCATTTTTATGATACAAATTTCCTGTTTCTATGATACTATTTTCGGCAAATTTGGTTATCTAACCAACTTTCCCGGAAAGTAGATATTTCATTTTTGTGATACAAATTTCGTTTTTCTATGATAATCTAAAATTAGGTATTTCCAAAATTCGAAAATCTATTCTCTGAAAATCGATAATTCACTTTCCCAAAAATCTATCTACTTTTTCGAAAGTAGATAACCAACTTTCCCGGAAAGTAGATATTTCCCATTTTTTATGATACAAATTTCTGTTTATGATAATCTATTTTCAGCAAATTTTTATTCAACCAACTTTCCGGAAAGTAGATATTTCCCATTTTTTATGATAAAATTTCCTGTTTTCTATGATAACTATTTTCGAAAGTTGTTTATCTAACCAACTTTCGCGGAAAGTAGATATTTCCCATTTTTATGATACAAATTTCCTGTTTATGATAATCTATTTTCGGATAATTTGGCTATTCAACTAACTTTCCCGGAAAGTAGATATTTCCCATTTTTATGATACAAATTTCCCGTTTTCTATGATAATATATGGAAAATTTGGTTATCTAACCAACTTTCGGAAAGTAGATATTTCCATTTTTGTGATACAAATTTCCCGTTTTCTATGATAATCTACTTGGCAAAATTAGGTAATATTTCCAAAATTCGAAAATCTATTCCCGAAAAATCGATAATCTACTTCCCGAAAAGTAGAAAATCTATCTACTTTTCGGGAAAGTAGATAACCAACTTTCCGGAAAGTAGATATTTCCCATTTTTTATGATACAAATTTCCCGTTTTCTATGATAATCTATTTTCGGGAAAATTTGGTTATCTAACTCAACTTCGGGAAAGTAGATATTTCCCATTTTTGTGATACAAATTTCCGTTTTCTATGATAATCTACTTCGCAAAATTAGGTAATATTTCCAAAATTCGAAAAATCTATTCCCCGAAAAATCGATAATCTACTTTCCGAAAAGTAGAATCTATCTACTGAAAGTAGATAACCAACTTTCCGGAAAGTAGATTTCCCATTTTTATGATACAATTTCTGCTATGATAACCTATTTTCGAAAGTTGTTTATCTAACCAACTTTCGCGGAAAGTAGATATTTCCATTTTTATGATACAAATTTCCGTTTTATGATACTATTTTCGCAAATTTGGTTATCTAACCAACTTTCCCGAAAGTAGATATTTCCATTTTTATGATAAAATTTCCTGTTTTCGATAATCTATTTTCGGGAAAGTTGTTTATCTAACCAACTTTCCAGAAAGTAGATATTTCCCATTTTTATGATACAAATTTCCGTTTTCTATGATAATCTATTTCGGGAAAGTTGTTTATCTAACCAACTTTCGCGGAAAGTAGATATTTCCATTTTTTATGATACAAATTTCCTGTTTTATGATAATCTATTTTCGGCAAATTTGGTTATCTAATCAACTCTCCCGGAAAGTAGATATTTCCCATTTTATGATACAAATTTCCTGTTTTCATGATAATCTATTTTCGGAAAGTTGTTTATCCAACCAACTTTCGCGGAAAGTAGATATTCCATTATTTATGATACAAATTTCCCGTTTCTATGATATCTATTTCGCAAATTTGGTTATCTAACCAACTTTCGCGAAAGTAGATATTTCCCATTTTTATGATACAAATTTCCTGTGTTCTATGATAATCTATTTTCGAAAGTTGTTTATTCAATCAACTTTCGTGAAAGTAGATATTTCATTTTTGTGATACAAATTCCGTTTTCTATGATAATCTACTTCTCAAAATTAGGTAATATTTCCCAAAATTCGAAAATCTATTCCCCGAAAAATCGATAATCTACTTTCCGAAAAGTAGAAAATCTATCTACTTTTCGGGAAAGTAGATAACCAACTTTCCCGGAAAGTAGATATTTCCCATTTTTATGATACAAATTTCCTGTTTATTATGATAATCTATGAAAGTTGTTTATCTAACCAACTTTCGCGAAAAGTAGATATTTCCCATTTTTATGATACAAATTTCCCGTTTTCTATGATAATCTATTTTCGGCAAATTTGTTATCTAACCAACTTCCCGGAAAGTAGATATTTCCCATTTTTTATGATACAAATTTCCTGTTTCTATGATAATCTATTTTCGGAAAGTTTAATCTAACCAACTTTCGCGGAAAGTAGATATTTCCCATTTTTTATGATACAAATTTCCGTTTTCTATGATATCTATTTTCGGCAAATTTGGTTATCTAACCAACTTTCCGGAAAGTAGATATTTCCCATTTTATGATACAAATTTCCCGTTTTATGATAATCTATTTCGGAAAATTTTGTTATCTAACCAACTTTCGCGGAAAGTAGATATTTCATTTTTATGATACAAATTTCCCGTTTCTATGATAATCTATTTTAAATTTGGTTATCTAACCAACTTTCCCGGAAAGTAGATATTTCATTTTTATGATACAAATTTCTGTTTTATGATAATCTATTTTCGAAAATTTGGTTATCTAACCAACTTTCCGGAAAGTAGATATTCATTTTTGTGATACAATTTCCCGTTTCTATGATAATCTACGCAAAATTAGGTAATATTTCCAAAATTCGAAAATCTATTCCCCGAAAATCGATAATCTACTTTCCGGAAAGTAGAAAATCTATCTACTTTTCGGGAAAGTAGATAACCAACTTTCCCGGAAAGTAGATATTTCCATTTTTATGATACAAATTTCCGTTTTCTATGATAATCTATTTTCGGGAAAGTTGTTTATCTAACCAACTTTCCCGGAAAGTAGATATTTCCTATTTTATGATACAAATTTCCTGTTTTCTATGATAATCTATTTCGGCAAATTTGGTTATCTAACCAACTTTCCCGAAAGTAGATATTTCCCATTTTTTATGATACAAATTTCCCGTTTTCTATGATAAATCTTTTGAAAGTTGTTTATCTAACTAACTTCGCGGAAAGTAGATATTTCCCATTTTTATGATACAAATTTCCTGTTTTCTATGATAATCTATTTCGAAAGTTGTTTATCTAACCAACTTTCGCGGAAAGTAGATATTTCCCATTTTTATGATACAAATTTCCTGTTTCTATGATAATCTATTTTCGGCAAATTTGGTTATCTAACCAACTTTCCCGAAAGTAGATATTTCCCATTTTTATGATATACAAATTTCCTGTTTTCTATGATATATATTTTCGGAAAATTTGGTTATCTAACCAACTTTCCCGGAAAGTAGATATTTCCCATTTTGTGATACAAATTTCCGTTTTCTATGATAATCTACTCAAAATTAGGTAATATTTCCAAAATTCGAAAATCTATTCCTTCTCGAAAAATCGATAATCTACTTCTGAAAAGTAGAAAATTATCTACTTTTTCGAAAGATAACCAACTTTCCCGGAAAGCAGATATTTCCCATTTTATGATACAAATTTCCGTTTCTATGATAATCTATTTTCGGGAAAGTTGTTTATCTAACCAACTTCGCGGAAAGTAGATATTTCCCATTTTTATGATACAAATTTCCCGTTTTCTATGATATCTATTTTCGGCAAATTTGGTTATCTAACCAACTTCCTCGGAAAGTAGATATTTCCCATTTTTGTGATACAATTTCCCGTTTTCATGATAATCTATCGCAAAATTACGTAATATTTCGAAATTCGAAAAATCTATTCCCGAAAATCGATAAATCTACTTTCCCGAAAGTAGAAAATTCATCTACTTTTCGGGAAAGTAGATAACCAACTTTCCCTGAAAGTAGATATTTCCATTTTTATGATACAAATTTCTGTTTTCTATGATAATCTATTTTCGAAAGTTGTTTATCTAACCAACTTTCGCGGAAAGTAGATATTTCCATTTTTTGATACAAATTTTTCTATGATAATCTATTTTCGGAAAATTTGGTTATCTAACCAACTTTCCCGGAAAGTAGATATTTCCCATTTTTATGATACAAATTTCCTGCTTTTTATGATAATCTATTTTCGGAAAAATTTGGTTATCTAACTCCACTTTCCCGAAAGTAGATATTTCCCATTTTTATGATACAAATTTCCTGTTTTCTATGATAATCTCATTTTCGGCAAATTTGGTTATTCAACCAACTTTCCCGGAAAGTAGATATTTCCCATTTTTGTGATAAATTTCCTGTTTTCGATAATCTACTTCGCAAAATTACGTATTTCAAAATTCGAAAATCTATTCCCCGAAAATCGATAATCTACTTTCCCGAAAAGTAGAAAATCTATCTACACTTTTCGAAGGTAGATAACCAACTTTCCCGGAAAGTAGATATTTCCCATTTTTATGATACAAATTTCGTTTTCTATGATATCTATTTTTGAAAATTTGGTTATCTAACCAACTTTCGGAAAGTAGATATTTCCCATTTTTGTGATACAAATTTCTGTTTTATGATAATCTACTTCTGCAAAATTAGGTAATATTTCCCAAAATTGAAAATCTATTCCCCGAAAAATCGATAATCTACTTTCCTGAAAGTAGAAAATCTATCTACTTTTTCGAAAGTGATAACCAACTTTCCCGGAAAGTAGATATTTCATTTTTATGATACAAATTTCCTGTTTTCTATGATAATCTATTTTCGGGAAAGTTGTTTATCTAACCAACTTTCGCGGAAAGTAGATATTTCCCCTCATTTTTATGATACAAATTTCGTTTCTTTATGATAATCTATTTTGCAAATTTGGTTATTCAACCAACTTTCCGAAAGTAGATATTTCATTTTTATGATAAAAATTTCCGTCTTTATGATAATTCATTTTTGAAAGTTGTTTATCTAACCAACTTTCGCGGAAAGTAGATATTTCCCATTTTTATGATACAAATTTCCTGTTTTCTATGATAATCTATTTTAGGCACATTTGGTTATCTAACCAACCTTCCCGGAA
The DNA here is from genome assembly GCF_018991925.1 of Homarus americanus. Lineage (NCBI taxonomy): Eukaryota > Metazoa > Arthropoda > Malacostraca > Decapoda > Nephropidae > Homarus > Homarus americanus. Next base: position 12,926 of record NW_024752568.1, read on the forward strand.
AGTAGATATTTCCCTTTTTTATGATACAAATTTACTGTTTTCTATGATAATATTTTCGGTATATCTAACCAACTTTCCCGGAAAGTAGATATTTCCATTTTTGTGATACAAATTCTCTGTTTTTATGATAATCTACTTCGCAAAATTAGGTAATATTTTCCCAAAATTGAAAATTCCCGAAATTATATCTACTTTCCCAAAAGGAAAATTCATCTACTTTCGGGAAAGTAGATAACCAACTTTCCCGGAAAGTAGATATTTCCATTTTTATGATACAAAATTTCGTTTATGATAATCTACTTCGCAAAATATTAGGTAATATTTCCAAAAATTCGGAAAATCTATCGAAAGTCCATAATCTACTTTCCGAAAAGTAGATAGATTTTCTACTTTTCAGGAAAGTAGATAACCAACTTTCCCGGAAAGTAGATATTTCCATTTTTATGATCAAATTTCCGTTTATGATAATCTACTCAAAATTAGGTAATATTTCCAAAATTCGAAAATCACTTCCTCGAAAGTACATAATTCATTTTCCTGAAAATAATCTATCTACTTTCGGGAAAGTGATTAACCAACTTCCGGAAAGTAGATATTTCCATTTTTATGATACAAATTTCCGTTTTCAAGATAATCTACTTCGCAAAATTAGGTAATATTTCCAAAATGAAAAATCTACTTCC
>NW_024752569.1:0-6762 GCF_018991925.1 Homarus americanus
GTCCTCAGCGTTCACAATCAAACAATTTAATGATTTTTTTCTTCACATCCACACATCACTGTTGTCAGACTTACACACGTCCACATACTTGATCGGGGGATTACCGAGTCCCTTGTTTCGATGACACGGAAAGGGAAGTGCCTTTTATTTCCACACTAACAGCCGAGGGACTCAACCCAACACAAGAACTATGAATACCTTAACTAATAAAATATTCAAGAAAATACGGTTGGCCAATATTGCATGTTGATTAAAGTAATGTTGCGTTTGATCTTGTGGACTCTACCTGCTATTGATGGGGGAGGAATTGTGGGGTAGTGAGAGAGAGAGAGGAGAAGTAAACAGAGCTGATCCTGTCCATAAATAGGTAAATACCAGTCAATTTATCGTGACGGACAGGGAGGTGTGCGGGATGACAGGTAGTGACAGAATCGATGACGGTCGAGGCCTCTTTTGTGACGCTGTGGGTGTGATTGCATGTGGTGTTAGGAGGTGACGCTGGTGGTGTGGTGTTAGGGTGTGAGGGCTGGCGGTGTGTTTGTGTGACGCTGGTGGTGGTGTTAGGTGTGACGATGGTGGTGTGGTGTTAGGGTGACGAGATGGTGGCGTGGTGTTAAGGTGTGGCGATGGTGTGGTTGTTGGGTGACGCTGGTGGTGTAACAGGCTGAAGTGTGACGAGCTGGGATGACTGTCTAGTGTGACGCTAAGAGTGACTGGGTTGGAAATGGCGTCACCGCCAGGCAATGACAGGTTGTGCCAATAATATAACAGGAAACGATAAAAGTGTGTGACGGGATAGAACAGAACGAAATCAAGAATTGACAGAGATACAACTGATTTGTGACGGGACAGAGACGGGTTGTGACGGCATATGACGGGTTTTCTTCGAGTCTTCACTGTCACACTTATCTAATACCCAGGCTCGGTGACCTGATTCAGGAGAAGGCTGGCTTCTCTCACGGGTAGAACCTCGCCACGTCTCTTTAAGTACTTTTAGACCTATACAGGACCCATTAATTACCTGTAGCACCACTTACAGGTCACGTAGGCACCAGAACACATATATACAACACATTTTACAATAACAAAGGAGATTAATCACTAGATTCTTCAGAGATTAAATAGAGGTCGTGTTAGTTAATTCAGGATTAATTTTGATTATCCGGACTAATTTTCGCCAAAGATTAGTTAATTTGAGAAATAATTAAAGTTAATGAGCCGAGGTGGACAAATTGCTCTGTCAAAGTTAGAGGTTAGGTTAGGTTAAAGTTAAATATATAAGTTAATTTAACCTTTTTACAGTTAAGTGTCACTGGGTAGGACTGGGTGCTAATGTAGTGTGTGGAGGCAGTGAGTGTGTTAGAGTGTGTGTTTATTAAGTGTGTTAGGAGTGTGTGGAGGGAGACAGGTAAAGAGTGTGTGTGGGGAAACATTAAGTGTGTTAGAGGTGTGTGGGGAAACAGTTAGAGTGTGTGGTGGGAAACATTAAGTGTGTTTGAGGTATGGGGAACATTAAGTGTGTTAGAGTGTGTGTGGAGAGCAGTAGAGTGTGTTAGGTTTCAGGGGTGTGCAGCCTCACTAAAGCTATTACAGCAGTTAAGAATAAAAGTGAACCAGAGACCAGACAGACAGGGGAGAGACAGACAGAGAGACAGATGGACAGGCAGACAGAGAGACAGGCAGATGAGGAGAGAGAATAGAACCAGACAGATAGATAAATAGATAGATAGATAGATAGAGATAGATAGATAGATAGATAGATTAAAAGCACATAATCCAAACAAACAAACAAAATCTAAACGACAAGCAAACAAAAAAACACAACGAACAATAGAACGAAATCACAACAAACACAACGAACAATAAACAGTAGAACACCACGAACACAAAAACACAACGAACACAGCAAATACCACGGACACCATTTCACTACATATAAATAAACAAGGAAATGTTATTACTTGACGTAGATGCCAGTAGGGTAATCAGTAAGTTTATTAATAACTCCGAGCGATTAATTGGTGAAATATTCGTAAGGAGTGTCTGTAAAACTTACCTGTTCCTCCTGATTATTGTCCTAAATTCGTGAAAATATAGGACTTTTCTTTTTTTTATTCAAACTTTGATGTATTTTTCATATGAGTTTAACTTTATGCTTAGGATGATAATGGTATTATTTTTAGTTATGTTGTTGTTATTATTATTATTATTATTATATTATTATTATTGCCATTATTAGTAGTAGTAGTAGTAGTAGTAGTAATGTAGTAGTAATATTATTGTTATTGTTGTTGTTGTCTATATACTAAACTTTGGTTCTCTCCCTTATTGGCCGTCCGAAAGTATTAGTAGCATAATACTTTTTTTATTCCATATTAAAACCAAAATATAAAAAACATTATCAATACAACTACACTTTAACATAATTCACCGTAATGACCTGGCAGCCATTGGGTTAAAATAAATGACATTGCATCATATTAAAATTGTTAATCGTGGTGGACTTAATTCCCTTCAGTTTGAAATAAATTCCCCAGTCTAAATCAGGTAGTATGGCGGCAAGGTTGTGTAATATTACGGAATAATTAACGTAAGTAGGATTAATATTCGTTCATTTGAAGGTTGTAATTTTAGTTCCAAGAAATTTCCAACCCCAAGGTGAAATTTTTAACCTAAGGTGAAAATTTTAACCCCAAGGTGAAATTTTAGTCTCAAGGTAAAATTAAACCCCAGGTGAAGTTTTAACCCCAAGGTGAAATTTAACCCAAGGTGAAATTTTTAACCCCAACGTACTGATTCTATCTGCTTTCTTTTAACTTCTGTTTTTGTCTTTAATTGGTCATTAGATCGTGTGTTATCGTCTGTCTTGGATTTAATTGTGTCGTGTGGATGTATTGCCGGTAAATGTAGATCAACATGATAGAGTGCGTGATCATTGTTTTGAACGATAATATATGAAATTGTAGTTATTATACCGAGTTAAGATCAATATTAATACTAAGGGTTTTTTATTTCACTATTTTATCACTTCGATTTTTTTTTCTTGGTTTATTTTCTATTGTTTCCTCGTGTTCTATTCATACATACATACATACATACATAGCATACATACATCCATACAGTATTCCGACACGTACATACACAAGAAATACCGCTGATAAGTGTTTTTCTGGAGGCTATGCAAGATATTATAGTACTAAACAGTGTGCAGACTTAGCAAATTTACATGAAGATTACCACCACTACTCATCACCTCACTCACCACCACCACTATTCACCACCACCACCACTTCCACCACCACTATCACCACTACTATCACCACACATCTTGACAGGAAATTACCTTAGTATTATGCCTAAATTTTTTTCCTTATTTTCTTTTATTCCGGCCAGGAGGAAGATAATAGTCCTGCTTTCTTTGTCTTCTCTCTTTTGAATTTTTCCTCGGCAGCAGAAGGAGGAGATGAGGAGGGGGAGGAGCTTACTTTCCTGCTCGGGTTCATATCGGTAAGAAAGCTCCTCCCACCTCTGTTGTTCACGTTTTAGATTACGAAAAAGTGTGGGTAGGGATAGGGTGGGGGGGATTTGATATAAAGGGGGAAAGATTTTTTTTTTGTGTATTTTAGTTTTACAAAGAGAAGTAGTGAGGGGATCGTTGCAGACGTTTGAACTGGTGAGGTGAAGCTCCCTGAGTACTCTGGAGGTCTCTTAGGGGTGTGACCTGCTCATACAGGTCAGAAGGCTGGCCAGTGCTGCCTCAGAGGCCCCATCACCCAGACCAGTTTATATAGTTGCTCAGCTAATCCAGCTGTGATGGCTACATCATGGGATAACATCACAACAGCAATGCTTGAGGATAGTGCCCAGATAAAGAGATGGACAGACCTCCTCCTCCCTCCCGCTCATTGCAGTTATTCCTGCAGGAGCCTCCGCCTCGAGTCTCATGTGCCTGGGATATTAAGACTGCTCTCTCGCCTGCCTCCAAGTCCATGTTGAGTGATTAGTCGACAGGTGTGAGCTATGTGGCTGCCTGTAAAGACTTCTACCTGGATGCTTTGCACTATGTACAACGCAAATCTGGACAACGGTATCTACCGTGCCCCTGCCTCTCTACATCTCTTAGTTTCAGGAAGAGAGGACTCACTCCTCACGACTACCTGAGGAGTTTGTCGAGGTGGTAAGTGGATTGGAAACGGGTGAGGTGGCACTGAACTGTGTATCTTCTTGACCATTAATCCTCTCTGTCGTCCCTGTACAAAATAAATCCAGGTGACAGGGAAGGAACCAACGCTACCATTTAAAGGGAATTTAAACCTCTATATTATCTTTGGTATGCTTTTAGGAGACGTCATTGACCTAACTTAACTTAACCTGACCTAAGGCTGACCTTGGACCTAACCTAACAAGGGAATGGTAACTTGCATCCTCGATATATATATTTTTAAGGTTATTATTTCATCACTTATCAGCTTGCTGGTCGTTCGGTCATTTGTTTTGCTACCTATTAAGCTTCAGTAGCTATAAATTCTCAACATATCAATCAAAACAACAAAACAAAACAACAAAACAATGATAATAGAAAACAAATGACATAAACAGAAATAAACAAACACCTTTTATCTCTTGTTTACATTGTTAGTCTACAAACACTACCATCTTTACTCTCTCTTGTTTACTCTCAGCTGTGTAACGACAGGGGTGGGGTTAGGTTAGGGGTTAGGTTGCAAAAAGGATCTGTTGGTGAGGTTATTGATGTTTAAATCTATTCTTGTGGGCTTTAACATCCTTATTTTCCTTCCTTGAGACGTGTGGGGAGAGGGGTAGTGAGAGGGTAGTGAGAGGGAGAGAGAGGGGCAGTGGAGGGGTGAGAGAGAGGGTTTTGATGAGAGAGAGAGAGAAAAGAGTTATCTTGAAAAAGTGAGAGAAAGTTTATATCTTTTCTTAGGAGAGAGGGAGGGAGAGAGAGTTATCTTGAAAAAGTGAGAGAAAGTGTATATCTTTTCTTGAGAGAGAGAGGAGAGAGTTATCTTGAGGAAGAGCTGTTATCTTAAAGGGGTGAAATTAAGTTTTTTTAAAGAAAGAAAATACCATAATGCCTTGAGAGCGGAGTCTGTGTTATCATGAGAGAGAGAGAGAGAGAGAGTGCCCACGCGGTTGAAGATGTGACCACCACAACAAGAGTGTCAGCAAGGGTAGTAAACTGTGTGGGGGGGGTCAAATACACTTCATGAGAGGGAGGATAGAAGGAGGAGGGGACCACGTTGAAAGGAAGGAGAAGGAGAAAATGCCAGCTAAGGTGGGGAAGAAAGAGGACAGAGAGAAGAAGGAGGTAGCGTTTAATATCCAATCCAGTAGCTTCTTCTTCTCTCTCAAAATCTCTTTGTTTTTCTCTCTCTCTCTCTCTTCGTGTATCTCTCTAATTTTTCTTTGTTTTCATCTCTCTCCATAAAAACTGTTTGATTCATTGTTTCATTATTTAAATACAGACAAGATTTGTGTATTTAATTGATATATACGCTGTATGTTAGGTGCGAGGGAATAATAAATATATGGAGGAGTCATAGTTTGCGTGTGTGTGTGTGTGTGTGTGTGTGTGTGTGTGTGTGTGTGTGTGTGTGTTTAGACAGAGAAAAAGGAAAAGTGTAATTAATGTTGAAATGGAAGACACAGACAGACAGGCAGACAGAGAGACAGACAGAGAGGCAGGTGATGGACAGATAGATGATGACAGGCAGACAGACAGGCAGACAGACAGAGAGACAGACGGACAGACAGGCAGACAGACAGGGCAGACAGACAGACAGACAGACAGGTGACAGACAGACAGACAGACAGGTAAAGATAGGACAGATGGAGAGACAGACAGACAGATGACAGATAGACAGACGATGTACGTGACAGACGTGTGAAGAGTCAGTGTGATAGTGTGTTTCATGTGAAAGTGAGAGAATATGATGGAAAGATGTTATTATGACACCTCTGACCTATCTCACATATTAAAGTAGCTCTCACTTAGTGTTGTAAGTCGTATTTGCGTCAAGTCGTGAGAGTCGTTTCACTAATGTTGGTGACAGACGGGTACTGAATCTCTCTTCTCTCTCTCCTCTCTCTGGTTATTTTCTTTCTCTATTTTTCTCCTCCAGTCTTTTGTCTTTTCTTTCCTCTTTCTACTCTTATGCAGCTTCAGTATTCCCTTTAACTCTCTTCTCTATCTTCTCTTATTTTTCTTTCTCCTCCAGTTTTTTGTCTTTCTTCCCTCTTTCACTTTATACCTCAATTACCCTTTAACTCTCTCTCTCTCTCTCTCTCTCTCTCTCATTGACCTCACCAGGTATACAATACACTTCTTAAGATTAGAGAATATAGTTTGAGAGAAAGTGTGAAGTTCAATGAGTATTTTGAAATCGATAGAAGAAACCCCTCGACAACCTTTTATAAGAGTTATCTAGTGATGCCTGTATTGTGGTGGGGGATGGTGGTAGTTGTGTGGTGGTGGTGATGCTGTAATTGTTGTGGGTGGTTAGTTGTTGGTGGTGTTGATGCTGGTAGTTGTAGTGTGGGTGTTGTTGTGGTGGTGTGGTGATGCTGGTAGTTGTGGCAGGGTGATGTTGGTAGTTGGGTGGTGGTTGGTGTTGTGGTGGGTTGGTGATGCTGGTAGTTGGTGGTTGTGGTGGTAGTTGTTTGGTGGTGGTGGTGGTGGTAGTTGTTGTGATGGTGGTGATGCTGGTAGTTGTGGTGGGGTGGTGGTGGTGTTGTGGTGGT